>NC_058409.1:10372252-10443170 GCF_002201575.2 Neomonachus schauinslandi | reverse complement strand
TCTAGAGGGGAGGGGGCTGGGAGGATGGGTTAGCCTGGTGGTGGGTATTGAGGAGGGCACGTTCTGCATGGAGCACTGGGTGTTATGCACAAACAGTGAATCATGGAACACTACATCTAAAACTAATGATGTACTGTATGGTGATTAACATAACATCATAATAAAAAAAAAAAAACAGCAAAAAAAAAAAAAAAGGTACCTGTTCCCCTCATGTTTACTACATTATTTATAATAGCAGACACATGGAAACAATTCAAGTATCCATCAATGGATAAAGAAGTCATGGTATGTGCATATTTATTTCTATTTATTTATAGATAATATTTATATATATTTATATATTTATGTGTTTTATATAAATGTATGTATATATGGAGTATTATCCAGCCATGATAAAGAAGAAAATTCTGCCATTTTCATCAGTATCACTACCTCTTGGGGGCATTATGCTCAGTGAACTAAGTCCAATAGAGAAAAATAAATACCACATATTCTCAC
Source organism: Neomonachus schauinslandi (assembly GCF_002201575.2). NCBI lineage: Eukaryota > Metazoa > Chordata > Mammalia > Carnivora > Phocidae > Neomonachus > Neomonachus schauinslandi. The sequence goes on along the minus strand of NC_058409.1, from coordinate 10,442,672 downwards.
TTCTATGTGTTATCTAAAAACAAAGAACTCAAAAAAATCAGAGTAGAAAATTAGCTGCCAGGGGCTAAGAGATAGAGGGAATGCAGAGATGTTGATCAAAAGGCACAAATATTAACAGTTACAATGTAACTAAGGTCCAGGGATCTAATATATCACATGGTGACTACGGTTAACTGCATTATATATTTTAAATATATAATACTGTATTATATATTTTATTACTGTATTATATACTTTAAAGTTGCTAAGTGTAATTTTTTCAGGTCTTCATCACAAGCAAAAAAAAAAAACAAAACCATTCTAACTATTATCGTCATAGATCTTAACCAAACATGGTGGCGATCAATTCACAATAGATACATACATGGAATCCTTGTATGTATTAGATGTACAACCTAACATTCTATGTCAATTTTATCTCAATTTTTAAGAAGGTCTGAAAGGAGCTGAGAAACAGAAAATTTAGGACATCATTTCCTCTGAGAAGAGAGAACGGTTTACAATAAGGAGGGGCACACAGGAAACATTAAAAATAACAATGTTCTTTTTCTTCAACAGAATGGTGGATATCATTATTCTTTATATTTTCTTTTTTTTTTTTTTAAAGATTTTATTTATTTATTCATGAGAGACAGAGAGAGAGAGAAGCAGAGGGAGAAGCAGGCTCCCAAGGAGCAGGGAGCCCGATACGGGACTCGATCCCAGGACCCCGGGACCATGACCTGAGCCGAAGGCAGACGCTTAACCATCTGAGCCACCCAGGCGCCCCTATTCTTTATATTTTCATGGGATAAATATTTTTTATCATCATTCACTGCTTTATAACAATCTTTTAAAAAGCAGAAGAGGTGTTATTTTTACTTCAAGAGATATAAAAATACCTAAAGGTGTTCCACACCCAAGCTTTGCTACAAGTCCTAAATTCAGTATTCTTTCTCAGAGAACTTCAGGTCCACTCACACTTTGAATACATATAGTATTACCCTCCCTTTATTATTTTGGTTGAGAAAACATGCTCACCTCTCTCACAGTGTATACTTTAAATTTCATCTGTGAAAGTAAACTGATTTTTATTTTGTTAAGTAAATAACATCTGTTGAAAAATTAAATTCAAAGTTGCATATTTGCCATGTTTGTTCCTTTTAAACTCTGATTTTGAGTTTACTCTTAGAAGTAAATCGTTTAATATATGATTTTTTTTTAATTTGTAAGACATTCAGAAGCTGATTTTCTCTGGCTGATTGGAAGACTCAAAACAAAATTGTTCCCAAAATGATCACCTCAATAGATGCAGAAAATGCATTTGACAAACTGTAATATCCGCTGATGATAAAAACTCTCAACAAAGTAGGGCTAGAGGGAACACACTTCAAAATAATAAAGACCATATACAAAAAACCCACAGCTAACCTCAAACTCAATGAAGAAGTGTTCCTATAATATCAGGAACAAGAACACATCCACTCTTAGCACTTCTATCCAACATAGTAGCCACAGCAATCAAACAAGAAATAAAAGGCAACCAAATGGTAACAAAATAAAATTTTCACCATTTCTAAATGTCCTAATACTATATATAGAAAACCCTAAAGACTCCACCAAAAAACTACAAAAACTGATAAATGAATTCAGTAAAGTCATGGAATACAAAATATACAGCAATCTGTTCCATTTCTATCCACTAATTATGAAGTAGCCAAAAAATTAAGAAAACACTCCCATTTACAATGGCATCAAGAATCATGAAATACCTAGGAAGAAACTTAACCAAGGAGTTCAAAGACCTTTACCCTGAAGACCATAAAACATTGATAAAATTGTTCCCATAAAGCATCCAAGTAGGTCACCACTATTTTCAGTTTTTACACACACACAATATGTTACAGAAATTTTAAATAGAGGGGCGGCTCAGCCATTACGTGTCTGCCTTCGGCTCAGGTCATGATCCCAGGGTCCTGGGATCGAGTGCCGCATCGGGCTCCTTGCTCAGCGGGGAGTCTGCTTCTCCCTCTGCCCTTCACTCCCCTTGCACTCATGCTCCCTCTCAAATAAATAAAATCTTCTTAAAAAATGAAATAAAGGACTCTAAACCAGTCATCAGCTAACTTTTTCTATAAGGAGCCAGACAGTAAATATTTTGGGTGTTGCAGGTCACAAGGAATCCACAGTAGGGGCTGAAGTCTACGTTTGTACTGCCAAGTCACCATACTTACCAGCACACAGAAGGACACGTGGTTATGTTCCAATAAAACTTTATTAACAAAAACAGATTGTAGGCCAGACCCAGACCAAGGGTCATCAACTGCCAAACTCTGCTCTAAAATATTCTACTTTCAGGAGCTGGTTTGTGTGTGCATGAGCACAGAGATGCACATGATGACCTATTTGCATCTATCTCTGTACTCTTCCCAGAGTGAGACTCAATATGAACTGAATTTCCTTTGGGGATTTTCTGTGGCAATGTTATCACAAATGAGTGTCTACTTTTACGGACATTTAGTGTATCATGTAATGGTGACATACCCCTAAATATAAGTGGATAGTAAGGATCATGAACAAGACCATGGGAGTTTGGCATCAAAAAATTTAACTTAAGTGGGTGAGGACTTTATCAATTTTCCAAAATGCAAAGACTTTCCCTCACCCCTACCCCATCCCGCAGAGCTAGATCTCAAAATCTGGTTCATTCCACTTCCATTTTCCTATTATGCTTTCCAGAATGTGAGCATCCGCATGCAGACCAAGGAAGCCTAGCTACACTGATTATAATTTAGTTATTATTGTACTTAATAAAGTATTGAAGTACTAAAGGTTGTTTTTAAGATGAATGATTTTGGAAAAGATTTCTTTTAATTGCACATTTACATTATAAAAAAAAAGAACTTGTGTTTTCTCAATTTCATACCTCCTGCAAATCCTTTGTTAGCTCTTTTTTTCTCAGTTGAAGCGTAATTACCAAGTCTCTCTCATAAAATTAAATCTGAAAAGTGCTACCATTTATTTTTATTGGATTGGACTTTTTCTGTGAATTTTCAATCAAATGAACCCATGATTCCAACCCAGGAGTAAGAGAAGATAAGGCCAGCTTCGGGACTGCCACAGCAATGCCCCAGATTTGGTTTAATGCTCTGCTCTCACCCCCAGCCTGAAACTCTCAGTGATTTTCAACATGGAGCTCCCAGTATTCATTTTGTACCGGGCTTTCAAAGTGACTCCTCTGGGTCAAAAGGAGAACTCAACAATGAGAGACAGATTTCCTCCAATAATGCAGATTCAGAATGTTCTGACTGTGTCATCTCACGACTCCTTTGCTTGACTTCACACAAATTTCCCTGCTATTATCAAGTCTTCAGGAGTTGGAGAAGGGAAGCAAGTGCCCGAATAAATGGAAAATTCTAATTTCATTTCTGAAAAACAGACAACTGAGTCATTTGGTTTCTGCTAAAAATGTCCGAAACAGCCTGGTTTTTTGTTTTATATAATGGACTTTTCTTCCTCTACTCTAAGTGGTTTTCCTAATAAAGTGAATGTTGAACAGGTGGACATCATTAGTAATGCAAATCCTGATTGGATAAAGAAGTTGTCTTTTCATTTGACAGGGCTTTGGAGTAGGTATGATGCAGGTAGGTAACACATGGGGACACTAGTTTGTCATCCTCATAAATGGTTATTTTTCTAGGTGCTATCTACCACCCTGAGCTTGTAGCAAATATTACATCCATTCTCACAGACCAAGGTAGGAATCCTAAAATCAGGAGCATGGTGACATGCTAAAACATTTGGGATTATAAAGGAGCAGATCAGAGGGCCCATCACAAGAGATCTTACCTAAGATCAGCAGAACAGGAGCAGGGGGAGAAAATGGTACTAACTCCATCCTATCGGAAACTGAAACCCCGTCTCCCAATCCCTTCTGCTCTAAGCACCTGCTCCTTTCCATGTACTTTTTTAACAGGCAAGCTCTTCAAAGGCAGGAACCTTTAGTCACGGATGTATCCTGTGCTCCTAGAATAATCCTCGCCCTATAGTCGTTGCTCAATAAAATACTGAACAAATGACCACACCGCTGGGAGGGTTTTCCGTTGTACTTGGCCTGACCCACCACAAACCTCTTCCTGCCAAGACAAAACAGCTACAAATCACAAGCTGAGAGAGGAAAATGGGATGGGGCAGAAAGAGTAGTGACTGATAATCATACCATTAAAAAAAAGAAGAAAGAAAGAAAGCATTTGAGCTAGGTTTGAAAATGGGGAGGCTGCCAGGAATTTGCAGGGGCCCTCCCTGGTATTCCTCATTTGTGCTCCCCAAGTGCTTTTAAAATGCAGGCACCTGCAATGTGTTAGCACAAAGCCTGCTGTCTACGTGCAGGGAACTGGTGTAGGTCCACACAGGAGTTAAATTAAAATGGTCTCCTAAAAGCCCAATACTTCTAAGCTAACAGGTTAGCTAATGGTGCTTAATCCTTGCTGGATGCCTCAGGCTTCTATCTGGCTTTGTTGGTTTATTTGTGACCGCTCCTCACATCAGGGGCCCAATTACCTCTTCAGGACTCCTTATCATCTTCTGCCAGGCTGGGGGCTCTTAACAGCCCTCTACCAAAGCCATTCTCGGTCTTTCTCCACCTCCCCCTACCCCCAGCCTAATTCTCCCTGCCTGGCCTGAATTTAGTCACAAAGCACACTTTACCCATTATCCCTTCTGCTTGGAACCTTCTATGCTTCAAGCTTTCATAACCCAGCCCCCGCTGGGTTGTTTAGTTTCGCTTTGGGTGTTTGTTTTTACACAACGGAAGAGCACAAGCACAACGCACCTGGGAACCTGGAGCTTCCATCACGGTCTCCTAAGTTCGGTGTCTCCGTAGGTCACCTATGGGTCAAAGCTTTTGCCCCCTCACAGCCTCGAAGGTCATTATTTCACACAAAATTGGCATGAGATAATGGGGTGCACGAGTCTTGTGGCTCCCAAGGGCTAGACCGCAGGGAACTGGTGTGGGTCTCATGGCTTCGAGCCTGTGGGATGGGTCTGCTACCACACAGGACTCTTTCATGACAAGTATCATGCTGACGTCAGCAGAAAATGGAGAACTTGCCACATTCACAATTGGCAACACAGAGCCACAAGGCAGGCTGCCGCAGGGCTGATCAGGAAGGAGACAGCTTGGGGACATGATTTCTTTCTGGTGTCTATGAGCGCATTTTATTTTTCCCCCTCTCTCTGCAGAGACACCTCCTTCATGCCTCAGTGTACCCCCATGACACGGGGCCATACGCACTTTGGATCCTCCATCTGGCCTCCGTCTGTTCCCCGCTCTAGGTTCCAACACCCCCATCTCAAGTCAGATGGCTGAGTGCAAGTCGGCGGTCTACCCCAGAACTTATCCATTAACACAGGGGTAAATGAGTATGGCTTCTAGGGACCCACCCCCCGCCCGGACACCCAGAGTCCCTCACCAGTTTTAGGCAAGTCTCTGAGGACAAAAATCAACCCGATGAGAAAATCTGAGACGCATAATGTGGTTATGTCTGCCTGTGACAGACTCCATCAGCGCTCAAAGAAAGTCTTGAACCCAATTCTCAGGAACAAATAGGAGAATCTTAGAGCCAAGAGGTTGAAATCAAGAAAGCCTGAAAAGTGCCTCTGTATTCTTGTCCCAGGGCCACCCTAATAATAAGTTGCCACCAACTGAGTAGCTTCAAAGAACAGAAATGGATTCGGCTCTGAAGACCAGAAGCCTGAAATCAGGTACTCATAGGGTCATACTCCCTCCAAAAGCTCTAAAGGAGAATCTTTCCGTGACTCCTCCCAATTTTGACAGCCACCCCCCCCCCCCCCGGCATGTTGCCTGGTTTCTGGATGAAAAATTCCAATCTCTGCCTCTAACTCCACAGGGCGTTTCTCTTCTTTGTGCCTTTTCTTCTATATTAAGGTCAGTTGTCATCGGATTTAGGACCCACTTGGTTATCAGAACAGTCTCCTCTAAAGACCCTTAACTTTCCAAAATAAGGTCACATTTGCAGGTTCCAGGATCAGGACAAAGACCTATCTTTTGGAAAGGTCACCATTTAACTCACTCGAGTACCTGGTTTCACTGAAGAGCAGTATCCCAAAGCGCAGAACCTACACACTCATGTGAGCAAGAACACTTTTTTGCCTGGGGTTTGTGACTGGAGCATCAGAAAACGTGGACATGCGCAATATCGGGAGGATACAAAGGTACTGGGCTGGGCCCCAGAGAACCTCACTGGCTCTAGGAACATCATTTACAGCCGGGGCAGCAGCAGCTCCAATGATCATGAGGACACACGGACAACAAAACTCCCCTGAGGAACCCCAGCATCACTGAGGACAAAGTGGACCAGGCCAAGTGCCTCCCCCTACTGGTCTATCAACCTCCATTCAGAGGCTTTTTTATTTTGAATACATATGGATGAAATGCCTATCTATGAAATTGCAGGTGCATTCTTTTCTAAATAGCTTCCCATCATCCTTAGCAAAAATCACTGTTTTACAAAGGACAGAGGAGTTTTCTCCAAAGAGAGGCAACAGATTAGTCCCCTAATACCTCAGTGCCTATAGTTTCATTACATGAATTTTTTTTTTCCTGAATAGCATTAAAAACAAAATCAATAGGCTAGGGATAAGTGGGCTTCAATGTGACCATCCTTTTTTGCTAGCATCCTGCTCTTTAAAATCCCTGTGCAAACAAATGCAGAGTACGAAAAACCAAATCCATTAACTTTGATCTACAGCATCCCCATCCTAGAGAAACTGCTCAACAACATCTCCGTCCGAGGAAACATGAACCTGAAAATGTAGATAAAAGCAGAGGAACTAGATGGTTACAGGATCTTTTTGTGTCTTTCAAATTTTTGAAATTGAAAATTTGCTCAGCATCAAATTTTACTTGATTAAACTGATCAAGATCTAAAATAGAACCAGCAATAATTCTTAGTAGGATGAATATAAGAAATCTAGAAAAATTAGGGGTGCCTGTGTGGCTCAGTTGGTTAAGCGTCCGACTCTTGATTTCAGTTCATGATCTCAGGGTCGTGAGATCGAGCCCTATGTTGAGTTCCGCGCTGGAGCCTGCTAGAGATTCTCTCTCTCTCTCCTTCCCTCAGCTCCTCCCCCACCCCCACTGGCACTCTAAAAAAAAAAAAAAAAAGTCTAGAAAAATTATATTGCCCTTTTCGTGAAGGAAAAAATTACTAGAAATATCAATTATTAGTATTAAGTGAAAATGTAACTTTTCAATTATTTTCTTTTGCATTATATTCACACAAACAATTGTGGATTTTTCATTTTTTTAATCCAAGTCTAATTTTATGCCAATACCTAGCTACAAACCTCAGCTTGGAAACAGTCAAAGCTGTCTTGCCCTTTTCATCTTTGTCGGGGGGGATGAGAATATACTCAAAGTGTCTTTGGGTCTTGCTGAATGACCACGTACCCTTATTTTAGCCACAACTCTGTCTCCAATAAGCATACTATTAAAGGGGTGCCCGGGTGGCTCAGTCGGTTAAACATCTGCCTTGGGCTCAGGTCTCAGGGTCCTAGGATCGGGCTCGCTGCTTAGCAGGGAGTCTGCTTCTTCCCCTCCCTTTGTCCCTCCCCACGATTCCTACTCTCTCATGCTTGCTCTCAAAAATCTTCAAAAAAAAAAAAAATTAAAAACCACACATTTCTCTCACATCTTATCACTTTTAAAATATGTTCTCTCAATTGTAAAAATCTCATTGACATGAGAAGGCCTTTTCCAACATTCCTTCTCATTGGAATCCCTGGGCTTCTAACTTCCTGAAGACATGGTTCATTGTCTGGGATCACAGCTGCCCTGTCTCGTCACGGGGACAAGCAGGAAGGGAGACGATGTAGCTGAGCCACGGAGAGGGGGAGCAGCTGGAGGTGGGGGTGGGGGTGGGGGAGTATCAGAAGAGCACTATAGGGCATGGCGGGGAGCCCAGGTGGGCAGGCAGGGATGCAGAGAGCGGGATCCCGATAGCCAGGGAGATGCCATCAGGCAGTGGTCACCTAGAAGCAAGCAATAATGCAGGATGCAGGCAGTCACTTAGCACTGCATTTGACAAATGTCATCTGCTCATATGCCTCCCTCACGAGTGGGTCATGATCATGTACCTACCTACTCTTCCATTTTAGGTGCTTAACGTTTCTTGAAATAGATTTAATTTGTTAAAAAAAAAAAAAAAGAAAAAAACCTGTATCGTTGGGTATATAAATGAAAAAACAGGATCACCCACCAAGACTAGAAAGTAACCAAAACAATTAAAATGATGCTATTAAAAGGTAACCAATCGGGTGCCTGGGTGGCTCAGTTGGTTAAGCGACTGCCTTCGGCTCAGGTCATGATCCTGGAGTCCCTGGATCGAGTCCCGCATCGGACTCCCTGCTCGGCGGGGAGTCTGCTTCTCCCTCTGACCCTCCCCCCTCTCATGTGCTCTCTCTCATTCTCTCTCTCTCAAATAAATAAAATCTTTAAAAAAAAAAAAAAAAAAGTAACCAATCCTGTTTTTTCCACAGAAGGCCTTTAGTCTAAAGTGAGCACTTTTTGTTAAAAATAGCCATCTGGAGGTGCCTGGATGACTCAGTCAGTTAAGGGCCCGAATCTTGTTTGGCTCAGGTCATGATTCTGGGGTCCTGGGATGGAGCACTGGTCAGAAGTCTGCTTCTCTCCCTTTCCCTCTGCCCTTTCCCCCACTTGTGCTCTCTAAAATAAATAAATCTTAAAAAAAAAAAAAAAGCCATCACTAAGTGTTAGAGAATGTTCAAGACCTAAGCACTTGGCAGAAACTTTCTCCTGGGTTTTTGTGGAAATATTAAAAGATAGTAGAAAGGGACTCTGCCCATTCACCATCGGGGTAGTGCCCAGTCCACATGCGGAAAATCCCGTTTAGCATTAAGGAGCAGGTCAGGAAGTCGTAAGTCTCATGCACCGCAAGTCAGTAACAGGACTCCAGGTGTGAAGGTGAGGAGGGCTGAAGGACTAGGGAGGGGACTGGTTCTCAAAGGGAAGAAAGAAGGACTATATACCCAATCGCACATAGGGCTGACTTTGTTACTTGTCTCCTACTATCTGACTGTGCTACAGTACACGGCTAGTGGCAGGTCCTAACTAAGAGCCTGGATACCAGAGCCTGATGCCTAGGTTTCAATCCCATTGCCGTCACTACCTATCTCCATGAACTTGGATAAATTAACGTCTTTGAACCATCATTTCCTCACCTAAAAATTCCTTTGAAAATAGGTTTAGTAGTGGGATTTACTTCACAGGATGGACATGAAGATGAAATAAGATAGTGTATGTAAGTGGCATTCAACAGAACCTGGTAGACGCTGAGCACTATGGAAGGGCTCGCTAGGTGTGGTAGGCAAAATTACAGTCCCCATTCCCCAAAGGTAGGCACATCCTAATCCCTGGCACCTGTTCAGTATGTCACATTACATGGAAAAATCTACTTTGATAATGTGAAGGACCTTGATAGGAGAAGATTATCCCCTATTATCTCATCACATAGGGCCTTACAAGAACATTTCCTAGCCAAGGCTGGGGTGGGAAGGAGATAGGAGGTTGGAATAAAGGTGTGAATTTCAGGTTGGGAGGGCCCACAAGCCAAGCAAAGCAAGTGGTGTCTAGAAAGTGGAAAAGGCAAAGAAGCTTGCTGTGCTCTAGAACCCCAGAAAAGACACCCCTGCCAACCTCATAGAGTTCCAGTGTGACTTGTGTTAGACTTGTGTTATGTCACCTACAGACTCGTAAAGGAACAAATTTGTGTTATTTTAAGCCACTCGTTAGTGGTCATTCGGCACAGCAGCAAAAGAAAATTAACACATTATGATTATTACAAGGTGAGGACATGGACTCAGCTACATGGCAGGAGAGATGAGCTTCAGGCTGAATTCCTTGAGTTCCAACTACAATTTCTCCATTCCCCACCAGCTTGGAAGGGAGTCAGTCCCAAGTCCCGAGTCAAGGTAAGTTTGCACCTAGAGGTCAAGTAGCTTTGGTAGTGGGGCACAAGCAATACTAGATGTTTCATCATTTTCTTTTCCTCCTGAGCCCAGCGGCAGGGAGAAACACAAAACTGTGTTCGATCTACATTACATGTAAGTAGACCATATTGGTCAATGAAATACGGAAAGAAGTGAGGTCGCCACTTCTAGACCTGGCCCCTAAAATATCCCAATTGATTTTCCATCATCTTTTGATCCAAAATACTGTAACCACACAAAGGCAGCAGCACCAAGTTCCCTGAGAAAGCCATAAGCAAATGCATACCTCAGAGGACCTCCTTAACTACTTACAACTATGACTTGAGGGGAAAAAAAAAAAATTATTCTTAATTGCGTGGGTGGGCATGTTTCTCCTTTACAGTTGTTAGCATTCCTCATTCTCATTCAAGTATAGAACCAGAGCGGGGGAACCAGCATTATGCCCCTTGCATACACCTTGTCCCTGGAGAAGCCAAGGACATGGTAACAATCGTAGTGACACTTGATTTGTGAGCTGTCTACCTCTCCCAAGACTTATCAGGCAATCAGCAGCAACCCCGTCTCAGCCTCCCCTTCTGTTAGTTATGAATGTCCAGGTGAGGGACATGGCAGCTCCCCTTCCGTCTGCTCAGAAGATCCCAGAACCCTGATTTAGATACTGCATAGCAACCAAGAGAAGGATCAATCTTAGCAAACCTATTTAGTTTCCTCCTATGATACCATGACAGCCTCCATAAACAACACATGAAGTCTTACTTTATATTTCATGGGACCCTTTCAATCACAGAATAGTAAGGGTGGTCCAACTCCAGTCTTGATGGTGTGACTGACCGACCTGAGGTCCGCACTCCAAGAGTTCATATCAAGGCAAGATCTGCCTGGGGCTCTCAGCACATCAGCAATTCTTCCACCCAGGGCTATTTGACTATTTAACTTTGTTTATTAGGTAAATAACAGTAAGGAAATATGTGTATATAGCATCAAGTTTTGAATATGTTGCATATGAACGACTGAAGTAAAAACAATAATACCATCCCAAGAGGCATTGAGATTTTACAAATAAAATTCAGGTAACATTTGATTAACTGCAATAGTTAGAATTCTGAAACAACAGAATACCTCATCTTAGCAATGGATGAATTTCCTTAAGTACAGGCATAAAAGTGACACTAAGGACAAATACCCACAATGCATATAAAAGACCAGGAAATCAAGGTTATACAGACATACTAGTGGAAAAGTCACAGTGGTCTTCAGTAACAAGAGTATGAGGGGAAAATGGATATTCCAAGTTCCCTGTATGTGGGTTGCTAAGCAGCTCCTTTCCAAGCCCCTCCCGCCAGCCCTGTAAGAGGCAATGTTAGTACCCATAGCAAGGATTCAAGGCTGGGCACAGGGATTCTAGGTCAACCAAGGTCTGCTGAAGAAAAAGGAAAACTGGAAATCCTTGAGTGGCTCTGGGCACAATTTCTCACCTTTTTCAACAAGGGCTGATGGGAGGAGGGAGAAAATGGCAGCCAGGGACATGTGGTTGAGGGTACCACTCAGGACATTAGTGGAGGCAGCATGAAGATGGTGGCAAGACAATCCCAGAGAAGTCCCAGCTGTTGGCACCATGCCCCCACGTGTGTGAGACCAGCAACCTCCTAAGGTCCAGAAGATGGCACCTGAGTATCTCTCAGGGGTACTAAGACTCTCCTCCTAAAAGTAATGGGGCAAGTAAGCCAAGACCAAAGTCAAAAATTTACCCCAGGATTAAGAAGGGCACTTGTGATGAGCATCAGGTACTGTACGGAAGTATTGAATTCCTAAATTATACACCTCAAACAAATATTACACTCTGTTAACCAACTGGAATTTATAGAAAAAACTTATAATTTACCCCAGGGAAAGGGGCTGATTGACACAGTAACAGTCATGGTCAAGAGGGGGTTAATTGGGGATCTAGCACTTTCCATGATGATATACAAAGAAGAAGCTATAAAATACCACAGCTCCTGATCATGAGGAGCCCCATGGTTCCAACTGGATAAAAGTTAACACGAGATATAGTCACTATTCTAAGATATAGATATTTAATAGAAATAAGAAAGAAGTGGCCCTTCCTTTATAAAATTCTAATGAAGTTTTCTCTGCATAATTTGTATACCCCATTATGAAGTATTAATGGGATTTTTCAGTCAATTAAATACTGTATGCAATGTCATCAAAATCTAACTAGTGGTGAACTAAAAGTGGCCATGAAATGGACACTGGTGTGAGAATAACCTATCCCCTAGTGATTAGGTAATAGCTACCATTTGTTCAGTGCTTACTAAGTACCAGGCAGTGTGCCAAGGATGAGAGTCATTCCCTTATTTAGTCCTCCCAACAACCACAAAAGGTAGACACTAGGCTCTCCCAATAGGTCAATAAAGGCACTAAAGCACAGAAAAATCTAAGCAAGCTGTCCCCTCATCAGCCAGCCAGTGAACAGCAGGGTAGGTCCCGCCCAAATTCCTCCGACTTCAAAATCGGGCGCTTCATCAACAGGGCTGCTTCCCGCAGTCCGGTCACTACGGTGTCAGGCTCAGTGAAGCAGCCCCTTCCCTTCTCCCATCTTCTTGGATGAGCTCTAGAATGTTCCTGGAAAAAGAACATGCTGACAGAGTACAAGGTCCCACTTTCAACTAATCAAAGTTCTATGAATTTCCACAGCAACAGAGCACAGCATTCCAAGTATGGGTCAATAAGCTCTATCCCGTGGGCAAAGTAACTTTCTGGTCCTCTGCCTTCCATCTGTAAAATCGGGATGATGGGAAAAGTACATTCTTCATAGGGTATTCAAAGGATTCAAAGATTCAACGCATAGAAAACCTCAGACCATATCTGACACACGAGAAACACTAGGTTTAGTCATTTTTTTTATAATCCTCAAAACCATGCTCAGAGCTACCCAAGCATACAGATTTTTAGCTGTCTTGGAATTCCTGGGGGCCCAACCTGAAGATTCTTTCAAGAGATCTTCCTCCCTCAATACTAATACCTTCTTTCTCAGTTAGGTGAAGGATAACTACAAAATCTTGGGCCTCTGTGTCTCCCAACAGCCATTTTCAAATATATCCTTACTCATCTCTAACATTTCCTGGGGCTTCTCCCTGAACTTAACTCAGATAAGGCTCTTTTTGGTCACCTCCAAATTGCAGAATTTAAGCCACCAAGTTACCTTCTATGATACTGAGCCTACATCCAGCCCTGCACACTGGTTCATCTGCCCCACTGCATTTCTTCCCTTGACTAAATCAATCCCATCCACTCAACTGAGGCCTATGTAGGTGTTATTCATGTTCTTTCCCCATTCCTGTCTCTTCACCTCAGGAGATATTCCATACGAAGTATTTGTTGAAGAGTTTTTTAAGAAGTCAGTAAATGGCACTGTATCAGAGGTCCCAAAAACCACCCCCAGGTTCTTTGATTTGCTAAGTACACCCAGAAGACTCAGCACAGAAACATCAGGGAAAAGAGAAAAAGCAAAAATCAGCAAAAGGAAAAGACACGTGGGGTAAAGCCCAAAGAAAACTAGGTAGATGCTTCCAAGAGGTCTCTCCTGATGGAGTCACACAAGACGTGCTTAGTTCCTACAGCAACAGATTATGACAACACTTGTCAATGCTGTTTACTAATAAGCACCATAGAAACTCCACATCCAAGGTTTGGTTAAGGGCTGGTTAACCCAGCATGTACCCCATTTCTCAAGTCCCAGAAAGATTGCTCAGTGTCCACCATATTGTTTGCATAGTCTAGACACATTTAGCCATACTTACTTATGAAAAGCTTTGCATCAATGCTGGCAACATACTACCAATCAAGTTCCCAGATGCCAGCCAAGCACCAAACTTACAAGACCTTCCTAAGAATAGCACTCTCATTCCTATGTTAATTTTTCGCTGCACAGGCACCATCCATTGTATTATCTAGAATGTTTCTTTCAGCTTCTTATAGTTCTCACTGTCAGGTGTCTGTAACAATGTGACAAGATCACAAGTAACTTAGTACTAATGATCATTAAAACACCAAAATTTGCTTACATAAATTCATGGGAATTCAAGGTTATCCTAGAATAATAGCACTTTTTAAGAAAATATTTGAGACAGAGAAAAAGAGAGTGCAAGGGGAGGGGCAGATGGACAGGGAGAGAGCAAGAATCCCAAGCAGACTCCCTGCTGAGCACAGAGCTTGACATGGGGCTGGATCCCACAACCCAGAGATCACGACCTGAGCCGAAATCAAGAGTCAGACATTCAACCCACTGAGGCGCCCCAAATAATAGCACTTTACTTGCTTTCTGCTAAGATTTCTTTTATAGAAGAGAAACAGGTTGAGGCATTACCAACATCCTGGGATTAGTACCAAAAAGATCCTCACATTTATTTCCCGTAGAAAAAGGAAAGTTGAGAACGTCTGATCTAGTCGAGCTCCCCAATTAAGAGATTTGGAAACCGAGGCCCAAGAAACGCATCTCATTCTTAAAAGGCAGCCAGCTAGTAAAAGGAAGACCAGTGACAACACAGTTGCTGCCTACAGTTCTCAAGGTAATCCTCGTCTCTTGGTCTTTCCTTATTTTTAGTACAGGAACTGGCCGTTCCGCTTGTTTTCCTCTTTCACGGTCTATTCAGACTGACTTCGCAGAACTTTCTCAGATCAACTAATAGTTAACAAGGGAGTCGAGAAGACTCACCATGGGAAAGGATGGTCTCTTCCAGAAATGGTGATGAGATGAGTGGATAACCACATGCCCAAGAATGAAATGGGACCCCTCTCTTCCACCACTCCCAAGAAAACACACCAAACTGATGAGACTTAAATTTAAGACCTAAGCATAAAACCCCGAGAAGAAAACGTAACAGAAAAGCTCCTTTAATTAGTCTCAGTAGCGATTTCCTAGATAGGACACCAAAAGCCCAAACAATGAAAGCAAAAATTAAGTAGGACTGCATCAACTAATGCAGCAAAAGAAACTATCAGCAGAACGAAATGAACAGGCTGAATGAACAAATTGGCAAACAAATGTAGGTTATGGACGAAGACACAGAATTCGCCTTTCTTAAAAAGTGACCTTTACTGAGTTTCCAAGTGACACCAATTCACAGTAACTGTGAACTTCTGCCAGAACATTGCTAGCAGAGAAAACTTCTGGAGCTTTCTCTGTCATTAGATTCCTTTCTTGCCTCAACTGTTGCTTTCATTTAACTTTATTAGCAATGTTTCCAGTTGTTTTGTTTTTTTTTTTTTAACTCTGGTTCTGAATTCAGGCAACAGGGTAACTGCGTGTGGGTGAGGGTGTGTATGAAAACATGAATGAATGTGTGTAGGCGTGAATGTCTGCACGTGTGTTTTGAAGTCTCATTTTATTTCTGGATTACTGGTGCTGGTCATGCTAATCAGAAAAACATACTGTTGTTTTTCAAGCTCAGGTCCCAAGAGAAAGCACCTCGGACAGCTAAAAATGCATTCCAACCAGCCTCCAAAGGTCCACTCTAAATAACCATGCATCTGTCTGCAGATGGCTTTAAATCATGAGGCAGAACTTGTACCTTCTGCCCCTAGTCTGATGGCAAGTCATATTTAATATCATTTCTCTGAGCTTCAATTACAAGTGCATCTTTTTTAATTTCAAGTACTGAATAAGTAAGCAAAGCAGCTGGGCTTGCAATAAATCACCAGATAAATGTGCAGAAATGGTGTAGACCAAGCAAGCAGACAAGCACAGCTGCCTTGGTCATCGGGACATTCCATTCGCTGCCAATAAGACGGATGGGGGACACCACCTCACCACGAACAGCACTTCTCAGTTCCAGGGATCCTGAAAGATCTACTTCCATAGGCAAACATGATCTCAAGTCAGAAGGAAATTTCTGGAAATAAAGTCAACAAATGTTTGGGAGTTTCTCTGGCTTATTAAGCTCACACTTCAATCTTTAGTTCAAATGCAACACAAGAGAACACTTCTCTGGTTTTTAACAGTCACTGGCACTGTGGAGACCACATACCCGAAAAGATGTAATAATCTAAAATGTAGTCACTGGAGGTTATTTTTTATCACCAGCACCCAGGAGGATATTCTCAGATATAGACTAAGACCTTACAGACCTGAGCTTGTTCCACACTCTCCCCACAGTGGATCACTGCAATCACCTTTATGGTCAACAGCTCCCAGTCCTACAAGGACTTCTACTGGACAATGGGAGATCAAGTCCACACTTGCCAAGAGAAGACAGAGGGGCACAGCTCTTAGGTCACATCCCCTCTTCTATTTCAATCAACTTCAAGCCCATTATGAAATTGACATTTCCTAACTTGTATTTCCAATGTGTTTAAGGGATCGCTCTTTTTTCTACACCCAGAGGGGCTACAAACAATGACAATGAGCACAGAAGATAAAAGAGAGAGGGATTTCACTGCCAAGTCAAATCACTTATTCCACAGGCTAATGCCTTTCATTCCATAGCCTCCCTAATCTGACAGGTGTCTCTGATCATAAAAATAAGGCAGTTTGCAGATAAAATTAACCAGGTTGCTGAAATCCAGATATGCTGAGCACACAGAAAATATACTAAAAGTAAAAACACCGAATTTGAAATATACATATGCATTTGAATTTGAAATACACGTATAAATTCTAATACAGAAAGCTTATTAACATAGGAAACTTCAATATGGTTAGAGCAAACTAGGTTTGAGTTGTCAAGTGGAAACTAAGATATTACTTATTGCATTTGATCAATATAGTCAATTGGGGTAATTAAAACACATGAGCACACACACACCTTCTTTTGCACGATAGCCTTAACTCTTTGAGGATCAGAAACCACCCATGCCGGCCAGACTAGAGCTATCGGCCAAATCATGGCTCGGAGCACTGGGAGATCAACGCTCAAGGGTGTGTTTCAGGCACTGAAGAAAACTGGCTCTGTAAGTAGCTTTTATAAATTAGTGGTTTGCTGCTTTTGAAATAGTCCTTCCCCCTCCTCCCCCCGCAAATTCACGTCGCCTCTGCATTTTCCTTCCTGCAAATAGTTAGTGGCTCGAAGCCCTGAGACCCCAAACGATCCTGAAGCCCTTAGAGAGTTGTCAGCCCCAGCTGGGAATACCCTTTCCTGGGCTAACAGCAACTATGCTAGGGAGAAAAAAGGAGTGGATGAAAAATTACAAAGAGGTGTTCTTTTTGAGAGTGTCTTTAGCCAGAAATAAGTTAAGCGCGCAGTCTTCGAAGGACAGCGTGCCAGCCAAGGGGGGCGGGGGGGGAAGGGGTGGTCTCTTCCTTTATTAGAAGCCTAAATTGATTCTTTCAACATATATCTTGCTATTGATGCTTCCAGTCCAAAGACCAAGCTGTCCAACGGTGTTCATCTCATTTCCTGCCCAGCAAACCTGGTCAGTCGTGAGGTCATCTAGAGCTATTGCTCACATGACCTTCCATCTCTCGGGCTGGCCTGATTTATTGGTTCCTACTATGCTGTCCTCACCCAGAGTGGCTTCATCCAACCCTGCTACTCACAAGAGCCACAGAAAACACTCTCACATGACTTCGATTTTTATTTGTGCTTGGTTAAATTCCTTTTAACACCTAAATGTCTCAAGAGCCATGTTCAACTTCTTACACTTTCAGTAACGAGGGAGTTTGACACAGAGTCAGACATCATCTCGACATATTCTAAGGAGATGAAGACCTCAAACCCTATCTTCACAATTTGACCTAGATCCAATCGATGAAAAGGAGATATTTAACTGAGAAACCACCTGAATTTGTGTTCTCCTTTTAAGATATAAAGAGAGGATCGCATCTAAATTCTGGCAGAGAGATCATGGGGATCAACATGTGTGAGCTCTAGTTCTATCCTGAAAATGTCAACCTGGGAGCCTCGGTTTACCCCACTATATATAGTGTGATGACAAGTGTGGGTAACAAATATTCCATGTTCCAAACAATGAATCATGGAACACTTCATCTAAAACTAATGATGTAATGTATGGGATTAACATAAGAATAAAAAAATAAATAATGTAAAACCAAAAAATATATATATATATTCCGTGTTCTTCTGTGTGTTGCTTATACATCAGGCTTAATAGGGGCTACTCAGGATTTCCATCATGCAATCTCAACGTCTGGCCATTGCAAAATTACAAAACCGAGACCTGTGCCTCACTATCCTTTGTGGCAAGTATCTGGACTTGTATGAAGGTTTTGAAGCCTTGAAAGTAATAAGCTAAAGAGTTCAGATCATCTAGGTGTATATATTCCACTAATGACCATCTTTCGAAGCATCGTGCAGGACACTGAACCTGCTGACGAAGAGGTGCTTGCTTTTTAAATACTCTTAACAACTAAGAGAAGTTAATGGGAAATCTTGAGTATACAATCTCGGTTATGCAACATTCCATTCTGTGAAAGTTCAAGTTTAGAAACCAGCATTGAAAGGCTTACCGGACTTTTGAAATAAACATGAAAGAGAAAGTGGAAAAAAAATCTATGTGTAACTATATCGCTGGATCATGTGGTGGTTCTCTTTCTAGTTTTTGAAGATCAGTTTCACGTAGACCCATTTGTTTATTTTTGCTTATGCTTTTGGTGTCATTTAAAAAAAACCATTGCCAGGACATATCTCAAGAAGCTTACCTCCAAATTTTCTTCTAGGAGTTGTACAGTTTCAGACCTTACATTCAAGTTTTTAATCCATTTTGAGCTGCTTTTTGGCCATGCAGTAAGACATGGTCCAGACTTTCCAGCGTTGTTTATTCGAGAGACCGTCATTCACCATCGTATATTCTTGCTTCCTTTGTCATAAATGGACCATGTAGGAGGGCTTTTTTGTTTGTTTTGTTTTTAATTTGTGAGCTCTCCATTACTTGTCAATGATCAGTATTTCTATTTCTATGCAAATACCATAATGTTTTTATTATTTTAGCTTTGTAATAGAGTTCGAGATCAGGGAGTGTGGTGCCTCCAACTTTGTTTTTTCTCAGTATTCTTTGGACTGCTCACAGTCTTCTATGGTTCCACACACATTTTAGGATTGCTCTGTTTTAGAGGAAAAAATTGCTTACAGAGTTTGGATAGGGATGACCTTGAGGCTGCCAAGTGCTCTGGGTGGTAGGGTATTTCACCAGTATCAACTCTTCTAACCCAAGACTAGAGCGGATCTCTTTATTGTTGCCTTACATTTCTTTCATCTGTGGCTTATAATTCAGAGTACAATTTTTTCACCCCCTTAAATTCTTCTCCAGGGATTTTATTCTTTCTGATGTAATTTTAAAATGGAATGTTTCCTTGATTTCTCTTTCTGGTCATTAGTGTACAGAAACCAACACTAAAGATTTGTATATTGATTCTATACCCTGCTCATATTTTTTGAGACAAATAATTAAATGGACTTGAAACAAATATTATAAATTGAGCAGAATAGACAATGGTGAGCTTTCATAAAATCTGTTTGAAAGAGAAATTCTATAGAGCTTACGTCTGTGCCATGCACTATTCTTTTATTGCGTTCCAGTCATATAAATTTAATTTTTATGTTGTGATTTGTTCCTATACAAATCACTAAAAAAAACTGTTGAGTGTTTGATATATTTTCTGGACTGTTTAATGAGTTTTTACATTTCTTTCTACAGCCACAGGAGGTGGCACCTTGCCAAGTGGACCAAAATTTATATGTGGCATCTGTAACTACTGCTCACCTACTGGGGGTTGGGGAGCGGGGGGGTTGGGGGCTACTGGGCAAGGTTGGTTTGAAGGCATAATGATGTGGCTATGGCTACACTTTGAAGTTTGCAGCATTTTGAGCTCACGGGACTAATGGTGTTGAAAATCTAAGAGCGTAAAAAAATGATCCTGGTTGATTCCTATATACTCATGTACACCAAGGTGACCAAAATAAATAAAAGGAAATAGTTTACCCATGAGAAGTGACTGACCTCAGCTTTATGAATTATTTCTTCAACTTGAAGTTAATGATGCCTTTGTTCTTGGTCTGTTTTCATTCTACTTTTAAGTGAGACTTTTATTCCTGGAGGGAGTGTGCTCACCCACCCTCAGAAAAGGTCTATCCAAGTTAATTTATCAAGGAAGCTCGAGAGTGCAAGAGCCCTCTGCTCGACAATGCCAGAAGCTTAGTAAGAAAAATGATGGTGCAGAATCCTGGTAAAAGCCTCCATAACCCACAATAAATCTCATCATCAGAACTCAACTTACCAATTCAACTCTTCTATCCATAGACTACTAGGAACAGTTTCAGGTTGCTAAGTGACCTTTACTTTCCCAAGTACAGAAGGTACAAAGCTATCGTCTTTAATGCATGATGTTTAATATATCGGCCTGACTCCAAGGCAATGAGTAGGACTTCTTTTTTTTTTTAATACCACATTACCCTACCACACCAGTTGCAATACTGCTAAGGGTGGAGGAAAGCAGGAAGAGAGCTTTGTGACCAATGAGAGAGTAAGGGGAGATTGAAATAGATGCACCAAGTGAGATAATCCCTATCACTGTAATTTGATATTTCAGGTAAACCTCCAAAGTGAACCCATATACTCTAGAAGGGTCCAAAATTTAATGAACAACACGTGAATCATTGCCCTCTGCCCCAGATTTTTATGCTAGATGCAAAGGCCCTTTATAATACTTAGCAAGCCCCAGAAAACATCTCCTTGAGTCAATGAGAAGGCAGCAGGGGGAATCCCAGCCTGTAGGACGGTCAGTCTAACACGCAGGATCAACTCAGGGCCCCACGGGAGCTCTTTGCCGGCCGCATTACCTATCTGGGAGACTGAGGACCTTTCATCAGTGTAAAACATGGACTCAGATCTGGGGGAGGCATAGTTGGCAGGGAAAATTTCTAACTGAGGGATTAGCCTATGCTAGCAGTTCACCATTTTGCATATTCGAAATTCTAACCCATTTTCCAAATTTTCTTCATGTATTTTGGCTAACAGTCCCAGCACATGTTATCACAGATATTTTAGAAGTATGTATTCCAAATGAAAATGGTGAGAAGATAGAGATTGCTTTACTGTTTACATTTTTTTTTTTTTTAAAGTTTCTCTGATGTCTGCCTTAGAAAGTATCTTTTTGTATTGTTTGCTTCTATGTTCAATTTGTTTTGGCAAATTGTTCTGGTGGAAGTAGATCAAGACAATACAGGCATATAAAAGAAATTTCAATTGGAAACGGAATGTGTTAACAGCCTTTAAGTAAGTGTGTTTATTTGTTTATTTTTTTGATAACCCAGTAAAACCATACACGTGGTAATTCGCTCACGATACTTTCTACAGTTCCAAATTTCCCCATTACAATTGAATTTCTCGTGCTCTTTTGACACAAAAATCCTTTGGTCTATCTTGCACTTTGAAACAAACTCTACAGACGCCGGACAGATTCTCTACATCACGCACTGGCTGTTTGGGAAATGTTAGATCCGTGAGCTCCGAAGCAAACCTAAGTACTGACATATTACATTATACATTATCAATACAGTCACATTTGTTAGTAGTACCACCAATCGCCTAGAACAGAGTATTTGGAAACAAGCTCATAAAGATTCCAGTTTTCAAAAAAATCTAATTTTCATTTGAAAGCTTAAGTTTTATCATTGGCAACAAATACTGTCAGATGTTTTTCTTGAAGTGATAGGCTTATTTCATTCAATGTTGACGTAACTCCTGCCAAAAACCCAAGTCTCAATTACCATGGTTAGTCATATTCAATAAAAATGGCATTTGATAAAAAAAAGCAGCTAGTTCAGCTCACAAAAAAAAAAAAAAAAAAAAAAATTCCACCACAAGAACAAAAAACACCCATGTATTCCTTCAGAACACCCATCATACTTCATGTACGGTCTAAATGTTCACGTGGACTTTCTATTTCCTCACACAAAATATTAAATGTGCTTACTCATTTGTCTAGATTTACTAAAATTCATCACTCAGAGGTTTTATCAGAACATCTTAAGTGAAACTAGCCTTTTCTTATACTTGCAGTACATGGTAGGGTATTGGTGCTTTTTATACACAATCATTTTATACCATTACTGCAAATTGCAAACAAGACCTTAGTATGACCATGTAAAGTGTCCTGAGCTACCTCCACACATAGACAATTTCTAGCAGGTATAAAGGCTTTAGGAGGGTAAGACATGAATGAAATGGGACAAAGGCCATGATACAACATCCAACAAACCTTCATCTGATCCTTTTTTCAGTTAAATAATGGACATGCAATCATTTTTCCTTCCTGCACATGTTATCTCTTTTGTCCTTATAGCACGTGTTAGCAAGCATCCCCTCAACATTTTTTTTTTAAAGATTATTTATTTGAGAGAGTGAGAATGAGAGAGAGAGCACATGAGAGGGGGGAGGGTCAGAGGGAGAAGCAGACTCCCTGCCGAGCAGGGAGCCCGATGCGGGACTCGATCCCGGGACTCCAGGATCATGACCTGAGCCGAAGGCAGTCGCCTAACCAACTGAGCCACCCAGGCGCCCCTCCCCTCAACATTTTTAAGTCATGGCTCTGGTAACATACTTTCTTGTCAAGATACTATTAGAAATTTCATCAGTAAGCTTCATGCTACAAATTAGTCTGAAATGCCTACTTTTTTTTTTTTTAGTGATGAATTCTTCAGTTAACATTTCAATTAAAAATGCTTTTGAGAATAGATATTCAATTATGTTAAATGCATTTTTGAGATCTCAAGAACTGGTCTATTTGTTCTCATCTGAACTTTAACTATAATAAATCCTAATAATCACTATTATAATACTTAATCAGACTTCTACTCCTAGAAAGAACTTCAGGTAATAAATGCCTCATAGTGACTCACCCACATCCCTTTCTTTCAGGGGCTACCTGTCCCTCATCCCATGCTATGTTAGTGGCACACTCAATCGCTGGCAATACTCAAGGGCACAGAGACCAACCCTAGAAAACAATTAAATGGTTCCCACCAGACAGAGGTGAACGTTCAACACAAAGACCCATGTGCTTTCCTAGAATTGCTGTCCAAGTGTCTGAAGAGAGGTCTTTTGCACCTGGCATTGCTTAGCTTAGAAAATATGGACCTCAAGATGCTTTCAGCCATTTTTCCTCCTCCATAGAGGAGGAGGTCACCATCTGTTAAAGATCAATACACTGATAGTTACTATCTTCAACTCTATCTATGGGGATCAGCACTGCACCTCAAGTGGTCCAGAGCACTCCATGGACAGGAGTAGGGGAGACGTTCTCAGTAGGTAGAGGCAGAAACAAAGCACTTGAATTTATCTAACTGCCTATAGGTTTAACCATCGCTTTATTTGCAAAAGGCTAGTTGGCTTTCTGTGATGGGTTGTTCCTAAGTTGACTTTTGTCCAGCCGGTATGCACAGACTCTGGTTTAGGTTGTGGTTTGCTTCCATTAGAGTACAACCCATTTGAGCCACCCAGCCTAATGGACTCCTTGTTCAGTTACTTTACCCAGACCAAAAGAATTATAACATAAACAATAGATAATGACTTAGTTTGAGCCTATGGGTATTGCTGTTACCCAAAGACTTCAAATGGAACCAGCAAGCCTAGCCAAGAGTCCCTTTTAAAAGGAGAAATGTGTACATGTCCTCATCAGAACCAATTCTCAACTTTATGAACTCGCCCCACCAGCTGGGGCAGCCTGGACTTGAGCCTGGACTGGACTCCCTCCTCACCATGGCAACTAGATTATCTACCTTCTTCACTTCCTAAGAAGCCCATCCAGTTAAACAAGTTTCAATCCTCATGTGCCTGTGACTCAACTACACAGTTCACTTAGTTTCCATCCCTGTTTTGTACAGAGGACCTAGCTAAGACCTGTACTCAAGACCTTTCACCATTGTAACTGTGAACCCCTCTTTGTCTTCCTGGGAACATTATTGAGATTCCTACCTGAACCTGTTTCCTCTGGAATTTCCATCCTAATTGCCTAAATAAAGGCTTGTTTGCTTCCAATTTCAGTGTATTTTCTTGGTCAGCAAGGCCTCAAGCCACAGTCAAGCCTGTGTCTGCTGAGTCCATAAAGCAACATGGACTCGAAGATTCTCAGTGGAGTTTTTATACATATAACTACCAAAGCTGTAATATACTGTACTTGGTTAGAGTTAACATTTCCCCTCCCCCAATTCCAGTTGAAAATTTTCTATTTAGACTTGCTTTATAGATTATTCTTAAACCTGAATATTGACTTTGTGAGTAGGTAGCTGGGTAGATTGTTAATTTTATCAAGGTAAAGCCTGACTTGGTGGATTAAGGCAGGGAGGGGAAGGAACTTGACAAAATAAAACCCCAACAGTAGAATTAAGATTTGTTGTTTAAAGGTTTACCAGAATTTCTCTGTGAAATCATGCATGTCCCAGTCTTTTCAGGGGTTTTAATATGTTCATCTTTTTTCATTATTCTTGGTATCATCAGGTTGAACTGTTCAATTTTGTTAATTCCTATGTTCCTAGAAAAGGAGTTTTTCATCTAAGTTCATGTAAATTAGCCTATTTTTTCTTTCCTTTTTTTTTTTTTTTTTTTTTTTACATCTGCTCCAATGAAGGGTATTTCACATTTCTCATCCCTAACTCTGTATTTGGGGGTTTTCTCATTCTCAGAGGAGCCAGTGCCTTCCCTGAAAATTGTTCTTGTCATTTTTTTCTAGTAGTATTGTACATATTTAGTAATTCTGTTTTCTTCTAATTCATTCATTCATTCCTGCATTGATCGTTTATTCTGTTCAGTCCTGCTTCCTGCTTTGATTTTTTTTCCCCCTAATTTCTTTCAACTTCACAACTTTTATCTGCATTTCATTTCCTGTCCTGGGATTCATTTCATTTTGACTTCTTAGCCTCCACCCCACCCCTTCACCATGACTTCATTCTACCCATATTCCACTATTGCCTAACTTTTCCTCTAAGTAGAGGAAAAAAAATGGTTCTTTCAGCTGGAAGAGGTAATGCTTTTGTCACAATTTGTGTCTGTGTGTGTGGTTGGAAAGAACAGGTCTTAATGCCTTTCAGAAAGCCCTTCAGCCAGGCAACAGACCTCCACAGAAACAAAGATGGATCAAATAGGCCACCTTGAATGCCAAGGGATCTACAAATTATTTTGTCCAAGGAGAAGCCAATTTGGGGCTTGGAAGGAAAGAAGGAAAGCTAAGACCCTTGCTGAAATATCCCACAGTACCTCACTTTGGGTATTGGGTTTAATCCTATGTGGTTTATTGAATTAAACTTCCATTAATCTCCCTTTAATGCTGAAAGAGCCAAAACGCTTGAACCTGTTATTGGAAAACATTACACAAACACATCACAGAAAACGAAGGACCTGTCCAAGGGCAAATTGTTTTTGTTAGAGTTTAATGTAAAGCAGTTTGGTCATTCCTGTGAGGCACTAGAGAAGCCAAGAAACAAAAAAAAAAAAAAAAAAAAAAGGGATTCTGGTTTTAGCTATTAAACAAGAATCTTTATAATAGCTAGGATTTTCCCAATGAAATCTTGGCAGGAGACAGGTCTCTCATGCAAGCTTAGGGTTCTCTGCAAGTTTGGTGGCTTGGGGTGGGGGTGGTGGTGCAAAGAAGTGTTTCAAGGCATCATACTATTTTCTGTACCCTGAAATAATTTTTAAAGAATCCTTTTATTTTATAGAGAGACAGAAAGCATGAGCAAAAGGGGCAGAGGCAGAGAGAATATCAAGCAGACTCCCTGTTGAGCACAGGACGGCCCCCACCGCCGCCACTGCAGGGCTCGATCCCACGACCCTGAGCCAAAAGCAAGAGCCAGAGGTTTAACTGACTGAGCCACCTGGGCACCCCAGTACCCTGAAACAATTTTTGTCTAAATCAGAACAGTCTTTGGTCAGGTGAGTTGGGATTGCCACAGCACGGGGCTTTCATAATAATATATTCAGATGATTTCTTAAGAACCATTTCCAGGATACTGTGTTATGAATACAAGGATTCAAGTGTCCCCAAACGACCTCTAACAAGATAGAACCTAACTGCTCCAGAAGGGCCAATATATTCTCATCTGTTGGTGATTCAGAGACTGAATGCCAGGGCCCCGAGGACGAGCAGCCAGGAGACGGGGACCATGACCAAATTGGATTTCTTTTGTCACGGCACAGGGTAGTTGTTAATCTGTTTTTGCTTTCTGTTTTAAATCAAGAAAAGGAAATTGTTCTCCTCTGGAAAAATTTCTACCCACCCCTCAACTCCCCAGTGATTACAGTTGAACAAAAATTTGTCCTCCCTTTCACAAGCCAAGACTGTTGTCTCCCGCTCTGGGGTCTTAAACAGCTGCTGTCTGCTATGCCAAGGGAGGGGGCTGTAATTCAGGGATTAACTGAAGTCATTTCCCTAGAAACAGTAGAACTTGTGTGGGTAAGGCACTTCGCAAGGACCAGATGAACTGGAACATCAAACCCGGCCCTCATGGACTCACAGCAGAATCCCAAAAAGCTTCCGACCGAGGGTGGCTCTTGCTAATGTTTTCATGGTGCATTTCCATGGTACATTTGATTCTTACAAAGTTACTATTCCCAGGTCATATGTAAGAAATCAGAACCCCCAAGTGAAATGCATTGCTCAAAGTCACCATGTTTTGTTAGTGGCATGGCCAATAGTAAGCCTTCAAGTATCAAAGCACATCTTTTTCTAAGGCATCAAAATAGCAGATCCACCTAGATGAGGAGCGAGAGAGAAAGCATACCAACTGGGACAGTCTTCTCTCCTTCAGCTCAGACAAGATAGGCCTTTACTTTCATGTCCTCCTTGGGCTATCCTTCGGATTCATTTCATCTTTTGCCCAGCTCCAGCTTCTTCTATCCAAGGGAACATCACAGCAAAACAATGCTCTCGTTTCTTGTTTCAATAGAACTCTATTTGAAGAACAATGAAAGCTAGCATCTGAGTAGTTTACTAGGCATTCTAAGCACTTTCTACATATTAAGTATTTTAATTTCCCTAACAGCCCTGTGTGATTGGAGACTATTATTATCCACCTTTGAAATATTAAGAAACTAAGGCATAGAGATTCCACAACTTGCAAAGTTCATAAACACACCAAGTGATGAAGCTCCTCTCTCTACTTGTTGTTAGGTATGGACTCTGAACTTTTTCTTTTCAGGGCTTCAGTGTATCTAATTTTTAGCTCTTGAGTTTATGGGTTGCATTTAGGAATCAGAGGGAGAGCAGGAGGGAGAGATCAGGGGGGGTGCGTTAGACAAGTCAAGGTTAGGTAGAAATCAGACCAATAGCACTCATCCATTATTTTATGAGTAATTATTGGGCAGTACGGATAGTAATTTTTGTCCAGTTTTTACTTCTTGAACACATTTAGTTTATTCTTACAGTCACTGTCTAGTCTTCCAATATGGAAACCAGCATTCAGATGCTATCAAAAAATAAAACCCTTTAGCCATTATCTAAAAGGTCAAAGAGATTTGTGAAATCTTTATTTTTACAGAGAACAGGTTTTTTGTTTTTAAATATGGAGTTAATTTGTATAAGTGATGACACAAGAAATTAATTAGCACCATCTACAAAAACAATAAGAACCCAGGAGTGCAGAAAAACACAGCTTGTGTTTCAAAAGTTTGGCAGCTGTAAACCTAAAGATACATTCTTTCCTGCTTCTGAGAAGGCCACATCCTTATTCATCTGTGTTTGGTTAGAAGCGTGAAATTCACATCCCCTCACGTGGCCTGCTTCTGAAGGCAACAAGAACAGATCAAGGTCGTAGTACAATGGTGGGTCCAGGAGCACCCAGGGCTGTGAGTCTGAGCAATTAAAAGCAGAATCAATACTCCACATTAGGTAGCAAGAGGTTCTTGGTCAGAGCAGGTTCTATGATGGAACCATCAGGCAGCTAGTCAGTCCCACGTGTGTTGACTACCTGCCAGCTCAACCCTCAGAGCCCAAGAGGGTTGGGTTGTGCATTTCCCATGATTAGCCTTACCGTGTCCCTCCTGGCTTCCCATTTCTGGTGCTACATTCATCTACACCACACTCCTCTCCAAACTTGTAACTACTTCTCACCCTCTACTATCAGATGTTAACTACTGTCTTAATTCACATTCTCACACGTGTACGCATACATACACACACACACACACACACACAGGCAAGACAAGCATTTCTGTGTGGTACACATTAGTGCGAGCTTGGGAAATAGATGCATTTACTCCCTTGATATTTGACCTTACTTGAATCGCAAGAGTTCTCCAGACACCATACCATGTTCTTCCAACAGCCACTCTCCACTTCCTCTCAGTCCCCTCACAGGAATGTTCCCAATCCTTCCAAGTTCCTGCTCAACTTTCATCAAAAGCAGATCAGCCATGCAATGGCTTCTAATTTATACACAAAGGGATCCAGCCTGGTACTCATTTTACAATCTTCGGTATTTTATGAACAGAGCTGTCCTCCAAGTGTAGCAGCCATCTTTAGCCTCATCTTTATTGATCCAGCTCTGAGGTCAAGTAGGCTCCTGGTTTCTGTCCCATTTACTGAATCCTCTTCCTTCTGACCTCCAAATATCAGAAGGCCGGCCAGGGTGACAATTCTGACTTCACTGACCATTATACTGGGGTCCAATGTCCTCTTATGAAGTCCCAGGACCTTCAATGACAAATATACTATTGTGCTTCCCAATTTTTTACCTCTACTGTTGAGCTCTCCCAAACCACAGCCTTCTATACCCAATTAGGTTCTCTGCATCTCCTGTGGCTATCACATGGACATCTAAAACAACAAATCCAAACAAATGAAACAGGGTTCAGGGATGCCTGGCTGGCTCAGTTGGTAAAGCATGCAGCCCTTGATCTCGGGGTCGAGTTCAGGCCCCACACTGGGTGTGGTGATTACATACATATGTTAGTAGAAAATAAAACTCAACAAAGCCAGAACAGGTGATCATAAGCCCCAAACCTGTTTATCCTCCAGTGCTATCCCTCCTAGTAAATAGGACCATCATTCATTCACTTCTTAAAACCCAAGTATTAAATGTATCATTCAGTAGTTCAAGCCTAAGTATGCAAGTTTCATCTAACTCTTTCTCAGACTTTATCTAACCCACCAGAAAATCCAGTGGATTCTGCCATCAAAATTCATTGTCAACTTGACCACTTACCTGTTCCTCCCCCCCCACCGCTAAATGCATCCCCATCACCTCTCTCCTGGACATTGCAATGTCCTCTTAATAGTTATTGTTCTTGGGTTGCCTGGGTGGCTCAGTTGGTTAAAGGGTCTGACTCTTGGTTTTGGCTCAGGTCATGATCTCCAGGTCGTGGGATCAAGCCCCATGTTGGACTCCATGCTCAGCAGGGAATCTGCTTTTCCCTCCCCCCACTCCCACTTTCTCTCTTTCAAGTAACTATTTTTTTAAATGTTTTTTTAATTTATCATTCTTTGCTCCCTCACTCTTATCTCCACACAGAAACCCAAGTGATTCTTAGAAAACATAACCACGTGCCACTCTTCCCCTCAACCATACAATCACATCCCTTTACACAAGATCCAAAGTTCTTGCCACCCCTTTTAAGGCCACACAGGCCAGAACTTCTGTGTACCCTACTGGCTTAGAGAAGACAATTCTCTATGGGTTTCTCTTCTTTCTCTATTTCTTACATAGGAGGCACTAACTGCACTTTGGTCCAGACTCTCTACTTCAAAATGTTTGTAATACAAGATAAAAGCAGCGTCTCCCCCTGGAGCAAAGGAAAGGCATGCTTACAACCCCTTGTGTGAGCAGGTGTTCCTTGTTCATGATACCCTGCAGGAATTGCAGTGTATGGAACTCAGACCAAAAAATGCTGATATTCTGGTTAATGCTACTGCTGTGCATAATACATCATCCTTCGTCTCTGACACAGGAGGACTAGGTCTTCAACTAGCACCCATGAAACTGGGAGAGTAACTTGTTAGCTTGCAAGTAAAGCAAAATCTCTGCCCCTGTCATTTCAAATCAGTAACTTAGCCAACCACATCAAGAAGCTAGAATAAATAAATTCCAAGAATGAAATAAAGATTAGAGCAGATTTAAGCAAAATGGAGAATAAAATTAAACCAAAAAAAAAAAAATCCCAAGTTTAAGAAGATTTTTTTCAATTGACAAACTTTTACTTACACACACACACACACACACACACGAAAATGAAAAAAAAAAAAAAAAAAAAGCCCTCAAATTCTTAAAATTGGGGATTCAAGTAGGGCCATTACTATGGACCTTCCAGAAATAAACACCAACTAATGGTGACTCAGGTAGAAATAGAAAATCTGAATACAACCTATAGCCAGTGAATATTTTGATCAGAAATCAAAAACAAAGAAAAACCAGAACCAGATGGCTTTGCTAGTGAGTTCCAAAACACATCTGAAGAAAATAATACTTCTCAAGCTTTTCAAAATTAAAAAAAAGAACACTTTATAACTCAATGTAAGTGGCCAATGATACCCTGATAACAGAACCAGATAATCTTTTGTTACAATGTCTTATCACTTATAAACATTAATGTAAAAAATCAAAATGTCAATGAAACAAATCCAGCACCAATAAAATGATTATACATTTAAATCAAATAGAGCTTAGCCCAGAAATGCAAGGTAGGGTCAAAGATTTTTTTTTAAAAAAGGGGAAAAAAGACATGGTATGATAAACCATATTAATAAAGAAAAAAAACCACATGATAATCTTAATGGATGGGGAAAAAATAATTTTACTAAAATCAAATACCATTTCATGATACAAATACCAAACTAGACATAAAAAGCAACTTCCTTAGCCCAATAAAGTGCATCAATGAAAAATACACAGCTAACATCCAATTTGTGTAAAAAACTTGAAATTTTCACCCTAAGATCAGGAAGAAAGTAAGTTAGCTCTTTTCAATTCTCTTCAATATTTAAATGGAATTAGGGCAATGAAGAATAAAAGAAAAAATTATCCAAATCAGAAAAGAAGTAGTCAAACTATCCGTATTTGCCAATGGCACTATGTTCTATTTGGAAAACCCCAAAGCGTGTGTGTGCGTACGCACGCACCCTAAACCCAATCAAGAAGTTCAGCACAGTGGCAGAACAGAATTCAACACACAAATATTAATTTCTTGTACATAAGCAGTAAACAACTGAAAATTGGTATTAAGCAAATAATTTCATTTCACACATGAAAAAAATGAAATACTTAGGCATAAATTTAACAGGCCCACAACTTGTACACCAAAAACTCCAACTACCAAAAGAAATTGAAGCAAAAAACAACCAAAAAAAAAAAAAAACTACCAAAAAAATTTTTAAAAACCTAAAAAACAAAATGAAACAAAAGACCACCTGTGTTCTGATAAAGAAAATTCCAACTTCAAACATGGTGGGCTCTGTCCCTGGGTGCTCAGAAAAGCTATACTTTTTCACTTTTTACCAAGGTCAGAATGACTTGGCCGAACTTCAAAGCACGGGCTGTATTTCTGCCCTGAGCACGCATTGTACATCTGCTTCATTAGCAACTAACCTAAAAGAAACCTTTCAAACATATAGAGTGATAATCTTCCCTACGTTCCCATACCATCAAAGCCCACAGCCTTGCACATACTGAAAGCACAAGATAAAGTCTGTAACTTTCTAGAATGTCTTCAATCAGGATTTTTTTTTTAAAGATTTTATTTATTTATTTGACAGAGAGATAGGGAGAGAGGGAACACAAGCAGGGGGAGTGGGAGAGGGAGAAGCAGGCTTCCCGCGGAGCGGGGAGCCCGACGTGGGGCTCGATCCCAGGACCCTGGGATCATGACCTGAGCCGAAGGCAGATGCTTAACGACTGAGCCACCCAGGCGCCCCCAATCAGGATCATTTTTAACTCTTGATGTAAAAGCCATCTATAACCCTGTACTACATGTTCCTTTCCAGGAGCACTCTCTTCTTTGTGAGCACTGTATATCCTGAGAGCTGTCCTAACTTGGATCAAGTCAAACTTTCTTACAGAAAATGCTAAAAGGTTTATTTTTCATTGACTGTTCATAAACTGAATGACTCCCCAAATCCATGGAGACTGAATACAAACACTCTCAACATCCCTACTGCCATCTTGGGCCAATCCCTACTGCCATCTTGGGCCAAATGGACCAGTTCATCAAAAAATTCATATAGAGGGGCACCTGGATGGCTGAGTCGTTAAGCGTCTGCCTTTGGCTCAGGTCATGATCCCAGGGTCCTGGGATCAAGCCCCGCCTCTGCATCAGGAAGCCTGCTTCTCCCTCTCACCCCTGCTTGTGTTCAGGCTCTCACTGTCTCTGTCAAATAAATAAATAAAATCTTTAAAAAAAAAAAAAAAAAAGGCACTCTGTCAGTTGAGTGTCCAACTCTTGATTCTGGCTCAGGTCATGATCTCAGTGTCGTGGGATCAAGCCCCACTTTGGGCTGCATGCTCAGCATGGAGTCTGCTTGGGATTCTCTCTCTCCCTCTCCCTCTGCCTCTGCCCCTCCCGGCACATGCTCTCTCTCTCTCTAAAAAATAAATAAATCTTAAAAAAAAAAATTCATATAGAAATTCAAGGGACTCTGAGAATAGTCTTTTCACCAAATGGTGCTGGGGACAATTTGAAAACCACATACAAAAGAATCAAGTTGGACCCCTAACTTACGCCATATGCAAAAGTAACTCCTCTAGAGAAAATACTTCAACAGCTAAAACTGGACAATCTTAAAAGGAAATGTCAATCTTCAAACTTCAATGAGGCAATGGGTTTGAAAACAGGACCCCAAAAGCCAAAGCAATAGCTGATTAAAATATGTAAATGGAACATGAAAATTTTACCTTTTGTACCAAAGATATTATCAAGAAAGAGAAAAGACAACCTAATACCATGGTACAAAGGATTTCTTTCTTTCTTTTTTTTTTTTTTTTTAAGATTTTATTTATTTGAGAGAGAGAATGAGATAGAGAGAACATGAGAGGGGGGAGGGTCAGAGGGAGAAGCAGACTCCCCCCTGATGTGGAACTCGATCCCGGGACTCCAGGATCATGACCTGAGCCGAAGGCAGTCACCCAACCAACTGAGCCACCCAGGTGCCAGGTACAAAGGATTTCTTAAGTCTAATATCCAAAATGTTTAAAAACCTCTTAAAACAAATAGGCAAAAATTCCTCTAAAAATGGGCAAAGGATTTGAATAGACATTTCTCCAAAGAAGATCTATAAATAACCAAAGGGCTTGGTTTAAAAATATATATATATATATATCATTAAGCATTAGGAAGTTACTCAAAACCACAATAGAAAACCACATCATACCCACTAGGATGGCTGTGATTTTTTAAGTTGGAAAGCGGCACCTGAGTTTTGGTTCAGGTCATGATCTCGGGGGTAAGGGATTGAGCCCCGTGTCTGGCTCTATCCTGGGTGTGAAGCCTGCTTAAGAGTCTCTCTCTCTCCCTGCCACTTCCCCTCTCCATAAAGAATAAGTCATAAATAAATAAAAGTTGGAAAATAAAACATGTTGGCAAGGATATACTGAAATTGTAACCTTAACGTGTTTCAAGCGAAAATGTATACAAACTACAGACACAGTAGAAAATAGTTCGCATTTCTCCAAAAAACTTAACATAAAATAACTCTACCCTAATACACAGCCATTCTACTCCCATGTATACAACCTCGAGTATTAACTTTTCATACAAAAAAGTCAACACGAATGTCAATAGCCTTAGTTACAATAGCCAAATATTGGAAATGGCACATATGTCCATAATTCATGAATGGTTAAGTAATATTCAGTGAAATATTACACAAGCATAAAAGGAATTAAATACTGATGCAGGCTACAACATGGATCAACTCAGAAAACATTATGCTCAGTGAAAGAAGACACACACAAAAGGTATTATGTATTGTGGGATTCCATTTATAAGAAACGCTGAGTAAAACAGAGAAATCCATGTAGACAGAATTAACAGTTCCTAAGGGCTACGGGGAAAGTAAAGCGGAGATCTTTTGGGGGAGATACACATGTTCTGGAGTAAAACAACAGTTACTTGCACAACATTTTGAATATAATTTTGAGAACACTGCATTGTATAGATACGGTTAAAATGACAAGTTTTGTTAATTTCATGTCAATATTTTCAAAGGGTAAGACGCTACTGGATTTTATTCCTGGAACCTAGCACAGTGCCCAGCCTGTCGTGTAAGTTCCCATGTGGATTAACTGGTGAATGAACCAAGGCTATCAAGTCTCAATACACAGAGTAAATGAGATCCATTTGCACAGATACTGAAGTGCTTTGACGTCCCAGTTCAGTCGGGGGAGATGGGATCAGGCACGAAGGATCCAGGGGTGTACTAGTACATATTTAATAACTAGCCCTTTTTGGGAGGAGAGCCATTATTGGTCAAGACCCCTTCATTGGCTGGTTTCAATGATCAGAGATCAAGGAGCACCAAGTTGAGAAAAGATGTGCTCAAGAGTGGTTCTTGTGAGTCAGGACAAGCCAGCTCCAACAGGCCACTAGAAAAACTCAAAGTCTGAGGACTGAGAGAGAAGCACCGGTGAGCAGTACCTGGTGAGCTGATTTTCTAGAGCAGGAGGCAGGCACTTGGCTGTGGGCACAGGTGTGAATTTTCCTGAGAAAAACCATCAGACTCCATCAGGCACATGCTATTCCTGATGAAGATGCTAGGATTTCCTCGGGATGGGGGGGGGGGGGGGGGCGGGGGGGGGGCGGAGAAGCACAGCCACTGCCTTTGGCCACTGCTGTCTCCAACCCCGGGGGCACCTGCTGGCCGTCCACCCACAGATACATCACAGAAAGTCAATACAAACTAGAGCTCTACTCTCAGAAGCACAACTCCCTGTAGCAACACTGTGGAAGCAGTTCTGGTCCCCGGGAAAGACTGAATTTCTTGGCTGTATTTCCCACGTTCATTTTTATGCTGTCTGTCCCGAGCCAGAGGATTGGGGCTGCTTACTCCACACCTGTTTGTTCATGGCTCTGGGGGCTTAGGCTTCCAGACTGCCATCTGAATGAGCCTGGAGAAAGCAGTGTAAATGCCCATGTAACATTTTCGGCATGCATTCAATTACCAGAGCAAGTATTAATTTTACATCTCATACATGTCTCCAGAATCTATCAGATCCGAACGGCAAACTGTTGGCTGAGAGCAGAAAGGTAACGCGTTTATCCCAGAGCCACTGAATGAATCAGTGGTTTGAGATTGATCAGTCTGGGCAGTCCAATTGCAGTTCTAAATATAGTAAGTGATTTGTGTCTAGGAAAAAAAGGTAAGCTATCAATAATAGAGGTCCCCGGAGCCAACAAAACAAACGAAAAATCCCACAGTCAAAGAAGCTTGCCCAAGCCTATTTATCATGAATTCATCTTACTGGTGAATTTCGACAGAAAGCTCCCAGAAAGTCAACAACACTGCCCATGAGATAAAGCTTCTACTCCACAGAAGCGTCTAACCACCAGCTCTACCCCGACACACAAGGGAAAGGGAAAATAAAAACTGAGCTTCTTGCATACAAGGAGATCATTTTTTTTCCAATTTTATTTTAAACGAGACCACAGATCCAGCAGTTTCTGCATTCAGCGAGTTCCTATTAACCAACAGATTTGACAATGGGATGAAATGGGAAGAGGGACAAGGATAAACCAGAAGACATGTTAATTAATGACATGTCTTCTTCAGGATGTAATGCTTTCCTGCATCAGCATCTTCAATAATTGAGCAACCTCTGGAGGCAGCCTTTGGAGGCTATTTGTAACAACAACAGTGTTTAAAACAATTACAATGAACAGTTCTAATCATTGGAATGATGTAAATATAGACTTTGAAGCCACAAATTAATCACGTTTCAACTAGGTGAGCAGAGTTGCAACTATAAAGATACCATTTACTGACCCAAATGCAAGACAAATCATGATTCCTTAGAATTACTTAGTACAATGGGGTGGGGGGGGGGGGGGATTCAAGGGAATGATTTAGGCCAGCATTTCCTAGTCCATGCTCTGCACAAAATCACTCTTCTTCAGAAACTACTTTGAGTATGTTTGGGAAATACTCCATGGTCTATTTTTTAGAGATGGAACGTAGTAAGTCTCTGAACAATTCCATTGAATTCAAGTAACTTACCTTGGTTTGTCCTGTTATTTACCAAGTTTCTTACTTTCTAAAAAACATAGTGGTATCTCAAGGACCCTCTATCCTTGTTTTAGTATACAGTTTGGAACACCCTGGTCTAAGACTTCTTGATTTCAAGGCATTTGCAATGCTAAGGTTTTCTGACCGACTGCAAATGCACTTTCAATGTGGCTCCCCCAGACTCACCCCCAAGGGAATACGGGACAACTCTCAGCCAATGAAGGATCCTAACCCTCTGGAAAGGCTCACAGGAAATGTAATGCCCACTGGGACCAATGTATGCTCTTGCCACTTTTTTCCCCATGTGGGCTATATCCACAGAGATGTCCCATGTTATAGTTGAGGGTTGGTGTAGGCAAACCCTCCTGCCAAGGACCACAGAGTATTTATTTCTAGCTTTGCAGACCATGCAGTCTTCATTTTAACTACTCTGCCTCTGTAGCATAAAAGCAATTCTAGAGGTTATGTGCCACAAATGAGTGTGGGCTGTGTTTCAATAAAACTTTATTTACAAAAACAGGTAGTGGGCCTGGCTTGGCCTGTATGTAAGGTCATAGTTTTCCAGTCTCTCCAATAAGGCACAGTATTAGCTGCTGCCAGGGATTCAGTCATACTCCATTCCCTCTCTCAAATACTTACAAAGGAAATTTTCACCTTATCATGTTTGTGGCCCCTCTCCTGGGCTCCCAGAGAAGCTGAACTTGAACAATTACCAAGGCCAAAATGACTCAGCAAAACCTCAAAGCCTGGGCTCTATTTCTGCCCTGAGCAACATCGTCCATCTGCTTCATTAAAGAAAATATCCAAAAAGGAGCATTCTGCACACAAGATAAGAAGAAAGAAACCTCCCTGGTTCCCCTATGATTAAAGTCGTGCGATCTTGCACGGTCTTGCATGATAAAGTCTAACTTTCTGGAATGTCCTTCATTGTGACGATTTAACTCTTCATGTTAAAAAAAAAAAAAAATTCCTATACAACCCTTCACCTGTCCTGGGCACTCTTCTTTGTCAAGAGAGTGTATCCTGGGCAGCTGTCTTAACTTGGGCTCTTGTAAAAAAACTCTTTCCCTTTCTCTTCAAAATTAAAAAAAAAAAAAAAAGCCTTGTTTATTTTGCATCAACACCCCCAATGTGATGGTGTCAGGAGAGACCCTTGGGAGGTAATTAAGTCCTGAGGGCAGTCATAAGAGATACATGCCTTTTCAAAGAGCATGAGCTGCTTCCCTCTCTGCCCTGTTAGAGACCCACCAAGAAGAAGGTCATCATGAGCAACTGAATCTGCCACCATCTTGATATTCGGCTTCCCAGCCTCCTCAACTGTGAGCGATCAATACCTGATGCTTAAGTCACCCAGCCTATAGTACTTGCCACGGCAGCATGAGCAGACCAATGCAGTTGAGAACCCATCAATCCTGCTTACTAGAGTCAAAAACCCCATCTTCTTGCTCCTTCTTTAACCAGGTAAAATGGTGGCAAGCCAATGGATGGATCCTTCAATTTAGAGAGCTGCCAGGTGTCCAGGTGGGAGCATTGGTCATCAGGTCATCCTTACATAGGGCTAATGGTTGGTAGTAACAGGGAATGAGAACTGGATCATTCAAAGGGTGACAATTCCCTCAGGAATCTCCCTCAGGAATCCAACTTGCTCATGCTGTCCTCTTATTTTTCTATTCCATGTAATACAATGTATACACACAGAAGACTTCTTGGTTGATAGGTAACAATTAAGTTTCGTAAGAACTGGGCCACCTACAACCATACCATTTTGTTTATATAAACAATAAAAACTCAGTAATTAACACCCAAGGGGTGCTTAATGGTGTTATACAAGACCATGTCTAATAGGGGTCCTAATTAAAGAGAGAACAGCCAATCTACAAGTTACGGCTCCTGCAGAACACCCATTCTTTTTACCCTGTGTACCACAGAAAACATAGAAGGAAAAAGCTCGTAAGCAGGACAGGACATTCAATAAGATGGAAAGTTTTCAGACCAAGCAAGCAGTAAAAGCTATTTCTAGGGTGAATTAAGTAAGTAAGTAGCATTTGATCAAGTAAAGTCTTAGCAAATACTGCACTCAAACTCGGTCTATTTTCAAATATAAAAACTATAGCAACTCATTTTTCTCCAAGTGTGGTCCATGGGCCAAATACATTCCAATAATGTAGGCAGGTATGCTTAAAACACAGTCATTTGAGCCTCATCCCTGACCCAATGAATCTCCATCTCTTAGGGTGGGGCCAAGCAGCCAAAAAATTTTTTTTCAATCAACATGTCTAGATCATTCTAGTAAACACTATCATAAAAACCAAACATAGGGAAGCAGTATTAAAAATCCTACATTATCTTCTGGAATAGCATGGACCAACAAGGACCTA
The DNA here is from genome assembly GCF_002201575.2 of Neomonachus schauinslandi. Taxonomy (NCBI): domain Eukaryota; kingdom Metazoa; phylum Chordata; class Mammalia; order Carnivora; family Phocidae; genus Neomonachus; species Neomonachus schauinslandi. Next base: position 10,404,128 of record NC_058409.1, on the reverse strand, counting down.
AACCACAGAAGGGGAACCCCACATTTGAGACAGAAAGGAGGTTGAAGTTATAGGAAAGGAGCGCCTCTGTCCCTTGCCACCTTAGCTAGGAGTTTCTGAAGACCATAGGAGGATCAGAAGTTAATCAATATCCACCTCTCAGTAGTTGTTTTCATCTATGTATATGTGAATTATTAATTAAATATAGACTATACTGATGTTGATGCCCTGTAACATGCACAAGGACGAGTTTGGACCCTCTTAATTCCTTCGTTGTCTTCAACAAATCCTCAACCAAAGCAAACTAAAACATTCCCACTACCGTTACAGAGAGATGCCAGGACCGAAGACCTGACGGAGAGTCCAGACTCCACTGCCTAAAACGCACATATTGTGCAGAGGGCTTGGCAGAGTAGTCCCAGGGTCACATGGTACAGGCCGGAACTCCAAGCAGAAGTGTCAGCCAGGGCGCGTGTCTACCCACCTGTCACTCTCCCTTTCTAGAAGACAGGTGGAAGGACAGACTTGCAGGTGGGGACAAACAGCCTGGGCCAGGCACCGGCGTACCCAGAGCTGGGTTCGGGAATGCCTGCTGCTGGTGAACACTTGCTGGGAAGCTGGGTTTGGCTGTAACTCCTCCCATGCAAGGAAGTAAAGCTATTTACATCCTGCTGAAAGCCAAGTTGAGGCACAGCCCCTCCCTGAGGATGGGGGTCAGCCTCTGTTCCCAGCTATCTCATCCCTGGACACATGGAGAGAAGCAACTCTTCCTTCCTACTTTGGATCATTCGTGGGTCCATCACTCTCCCCGCAAGGCGAAGTCCAATAAACTAACTCTAACAGAATGCTCTCTCAACAAGAAATAATTCTATCTCAAGGTCAGATACATATTCAGAAGCATACACAAGTGCTTACACACACACTCTCTTATGTGTTTATAATAGAGCCAAATAGATTTCCTAAATTTCTCCTTTGTTGTTGGATTTTGAATCAATGGGGTTGCGGGGGTCGGGGAGATCGAGCCTTCTTTGTCCAAGTTTAAAATGAGGGGCCAGTTGTTCCATCAACAGGAAGAGACATGATCCCCAAGGTCAAGCAACCAAAATGAGCGTTCTGCTCTCCACTTCACTGCACCCGGCCTCAAAGCTGTAGGCTAGGGCCCCCTCTGGCCCCCATTGCTCAGTTTCCGCCTCTGGAAGCGGGGATGATCCGACGGGTGATAACCACTAATTAATGTTTGTGAAGCATTTTGAGATCCACTGATGAAAGGGACAAAGTATTTTTCTCAGCACGGCAAACAAGCACTTGGTACCAACCCAGCGAGAGCACGCTGAGTTAATTACCTGGAAGACTTGAAACTGTTGTCTCGAATCTGTTCCCCACTTTCCTGCCCCGGGCAGATGAGCACCTGTTGTGTTTTAGAGTGAATCACCGAGAGGAGACAGCAGTCAAAAGACAAGATGGTGTTTCATACAGACTTGCGTTTTTCTGAGATACCTATTCAGGGAATCACAAAATATCCCCATTTCTGCTGTGTGATTAATGTGGGGTTTATATAGATCATGTCAAATAACAAAGGGAAAAAAAACCAAGAGGTCCAACCACAGTGAAAGATAGAGTTGTATACAATTTGTTCTTTTACTTAACCCCCAGATTATTGGGTGACTTACTTTAAAACAGATCTTAAAAGTCCAGATCAGCTACGCATTTGATACAAAAAGCACAACTTCACTTCCTAAGAGAACACACTGTTTCTAAGGCACACATCCTTTCAGTTACACTGTTGAAATACCCTATGTGAGCCCCAGGACAAGCAACACCAGAAATGGTACAGTGGGACAAGAAAAAACAACCAAAACCAAGCAAAAACAAACAAAAAAAACTTTTTTAAGAAGTCTGGGATAATGAAATGGAAGAGTAGCCATTATCCTTCAGACCCACGGTACATCAATTCACGGGGAAACTCTCCAATTAAATTTGGTCAGAGAGCACAACTCTAAGCTAAAACATTTTACCAAAAACACTTACCAGCTCAAACAGCATCTTGGCTTTGCGTGGCAGAAGGAGGTGCAGATATCTTCAAATCCTTGGGAGGCGGGGGTGTCAGAGAAGGCTGGTTTTGACTTAAGACGCCAGGAACCTTGCAAGGGGAGAAAAGCTCACGCAGCCTAGGGAAATGGTTTTAAAGCGTGTGGACCTGGATCACAGAATCAATATCACCTGAAGCTTGTTAGGAATGCAAATGATCAGGTCCCACTCCAGACCTCCTAAGTCAGAAACTCTGAGGAGCGAGGCCTCCCCATTTGTAGTAATAAGCCCCCCAGGTGATTCTCATCTGAAGTTAAAAATTTTTCATTTTCACCTGCTAACATTTGAGAATCCCTGATCAATCATTGCAAACCGGTCTCGCCCCGAATGCGAATGAAAAATATCATTTGGCTGATATAAGTCAAGGGAAAGCTACTACAGGGAGAAATGCGAGTCAAGCCAACTGATTCCAAGTTGTGGGCTTGATGTTTCAGGAGTCTGATTATTTAGGGCACAGAATCCATAGTAAAAAAAGGGGGGGAGGGGTCCCTTTTTGCTGCTGGAACCATTCTCCCATCGGCATATTAAAAAAATAAAAAGGTGTTACCAGTTAAGACAAAGACCTCTAGCTGTCCACCAAAAAAGCAAACAAAACAAAACAAAACATTCTCTGCTGGGATGGGCACAGAACTTCAACTCCCAACCTCCCTTGCAATTAGGTGTGGCATGGGACTGAGCTCTCACCCTGGGCATAGTAGCAGAAGTGATGTGTGCGGCTTCCAGATGTGACCCATAAACAATATCCAAGGGCACTTCTCCATGTTCTTTCCCCATTCAGCTTGGCTGTGCTGGCTCAGGATAACACACACCTTTAAGATGCCAAAGCAACCTCAGCCTTGATCTGTGAATCACAGCATGAAGCGGAGCTCCCTTAGACCTGAGTTCCCAGCCTGAACCTTATATGAGAAAGACAACAACTCTTTTGTTGTTGTTGTTATTCTCTAATGGACTGAATTTTAGAGATCTATTTCCTTTTTAAGATTTTATTTATTTGACAGAGAGAGAGAGAGACAGCAAGAGAACACAAACTGGGGGACGGCAGGCAGAGGGAGAGAGAGAAGCAGCCCCCCCCCCCCCCCCCCCCCCCCCTCCCCCCCCCCACACCCACCACCCCCCCCGCCCCCGAGCCGGGAGCCCGAGGCAGGGCTTGATCCCAGAATCCCGGGATCATGACCTGAGCCGAAGGCAGACACTCAACCCACTGAGCCACCCAGGTGCCCCTAGAGATGTATTTTCTAACCTTGGTTTACCTGCCCTAAATACTATACTGAAAAAAGAATATAATTTACTGATACTCAAGTCCATAATAGATCCCCCCACAATGAAGACCAAACATGATCATGTTCTCATATTTTTAAAAAGTATATTCTCAAAGTCTGATACTTTTATAAAACTTTCCCTAGAACACACACACACATACACACACATACACACACAAGAAAAGGGACCGAAATAGAAAAACAGGAGAATTTAAATATTGCAGGACTTAACTTTAAACTCAAGTATATCCGCAGTTACATTAATCAAACAAGACACCGAATTCAGGCTAATATATTACTTTACTTTAACAGTTACGACATCAAAACATCCCGGCAAAAAACAAAATGTTCTATCAGTAGCTTCTACATTTACCTTGGCAGCAAAGAGAAAGAACACCAGCTAGGATGATCCTACACCATGGATGTAATACTTATTCATCTAATTTCAATGCACCAGCAATTGCAAACAGCAAATTTAAGTTTGTTTGACAGAACTGTTTTTACACGTAGCTCTTACTCCTGTTATATTCCTTCCCACTGAATACGTTCCTGTGGCATTTGTATGGGAGATTGTTTACTCTCGTTTGCATTCAGGTCTGAGCGTGATTTGCTGGGTGAACTCAGTGAAGTCCCTTCATATACCTATGACATCAAGCACTCCTGAAAGGGAGAAGTATTACTGGCCGCTTATGCCTGTAATGTAGACATTACTAACATGACCGATGACATGAGCTCCGGGTTCTCCGGGTTCCTTGGAGGAGTTCTGGGTTCTTGGCAGAGAGGAGTCTGCACCTCCCAAAGACAAGGCAGGTTGACACTGACCAGTCTCCCCTAGCAAGAACAGCACCCCATTTCACAAAGTTAATGGCTATGCAGTAACAGACAACATCAGACCCTTACACAGGTAGGGGAATTCTGGTGGCCTCGTGGGTCCCGAGGTTGGACTTCTAGCTTGGCTCCCATGCTGAGTAGCTCCATAGCCCTGAAAGTTCCTCAATTTCTCAGGGGCCTCGATTTTCTTATCTCTAAAAACAAACACACCCCACTTACATCCTTCCGAGCCTCAACATCATCTTCCAGAAGTGAAATGTTCTTCCAGCAGTAAGTAAGCAAGACTCTTGAGGATCTGACCCAATCCGCCTTTCCATCCCATCAACCCCTTGTCACCTTCAGGCACCTGGAAAAGCACTTCCTGCCTCCTGGATACGCAACACTCCACTGAGCTGCATCTCTGCCTTCTGTCGTCTTCCCTGTCACTCTACGTTTAAAAAAAAAAAGGCATGCAAACATCAGCACCTCCTCAGCAAGGCACTTCCAAACGCCTCCAGGCCCTCGGTTCCTTTGCTTCTGTGTTCTCATCATACTGGGCACACACCTTCTCCTTACAAGTTATTACCCTCAACTACAATTATTTATAATTACTCTGTTTGTTTAGCTTTTTTACCACAAGGGTTGTGAACTCCTGGAAAGCAAAGTCCTTACTCTACCTTAATGAAGGGCTTGGCACCAACTGCTCCTTTAACCTGGAACATTCTTCCCTGGGAAGAGACACACGTGGCTCACTCCCTACTTCCTTCACATCTTTGCTCAAATGTCAGCTTCTCGCTGAGGCCACAGCTGAGCTCCCCATTTAAAGGTGCAGCCTGGGGGCACCTGAGGGTGTTGAGCATCTGCCTTTGGCTCAGGCAGGTTAGGATCCCAGGGTCCTGGGATCGAGCCCCGAGTCGGGCTCCCTGCTCAGTGCTTCTCCCTCTGCTCCTTCCCCTGCTCATGCTCTCCCTCACTGTCTCTCATACGCATGCTCTGTCTCTATCTCAAATAAGTAAAAGCTTAAAAAAAAAAAAAAAAGGTGCAGCCTGACCCTCCTCATTCCTTGAGCTCCTTGGCCAGGCCCCTCAACTTTGTGTTTTTCCATTTCAATCGACACCTTTTAAATCACAACATAATTTACTTATTAGTTATTTTGTTTATGGATTATGGTTCGTCTCCCTATCTAAAATGTAGGCTTCATGAGAGTATGGATCTTTGACCGTTACTGATAAATCATAAGCCGCTAGAACTGTGCCTGGCACATAAAAGGTGTTTGGGCGCTGTTCGTTGACCTAGTGAACAAGGGAATGTTTATATTCCAAAGGGCCTAGAAGTTCAATAACTATTGATTAATTGAATGAGTAAATGCCAGGTCTGAAGTTGTTTGCGGGCACAAGAAAGAAAGAGAGTCAAATTAAGTCAATGAGAAGAAGAACTAGACCCGAGTTTTATTTCCTTTCTCTTTTCCTTGAGAGACGCATGGGCTAAGAGCATGAACTATCACAGACAGAACTGGGTTCAAATCCCAGGCGGGACACTTTGGTGTTATTAGCCTCTCCTGATCCTGAGTCACCTCAGTGTACCATGAATTCAGGAATAATATCCCCCTCTTAGGGCTGTATTCAGAACCCAGAGATTACTTGGCTCTGGGAAAAAACAGGGTTGCTGGAGGGGAAGGTGTGGGGGAATGGGGTAACTGGGGGATGGGTATTAAGGAGGACACATATGCAACTAAGGAATCATTGAATGTTGGCTAACTGAATTTAAATAATTAAAGAACCCAGAAATTTTACTATAGAAGCACTTAACCATAGGACAAGGCACGTCGGAAGTACTTAATGGATAGTACTGCTACTGTGATTACATGCTCAGTACTGAGGGGCTCTTATACACACTTGGCTCCCCAAGGACCACCATGGAGAACCAGAAGCCTGAGAGCAAGTTGTCCAGTCTCACTCTCTGCTCCCTAAAGTTGGACTTCTATCTCTAGACATGACCCAGCACCTAGACACTCTGGGAGGCCTAGAAGGAGGTGGTCACACGCGTTTCCTTACCATCTACTTCCCTGAGGACTCTTTGTTCTTGCATCGAACAAACGACATCCCAAACCACAATTTTTTAAAACCCTAAATCATATGGCTTCCTTCTAACACATCCCATCAAGCGAAAATCCTCAAATTTTACTCAAGCAGTGATGTTCATTTCTTTGGTCTTTCTTTCACTCATTCCTTCAGTGAACCATTCAATAGTATGTATAGACACTGACCTCTGTGCTAAGCACCGGGTATATACCAGAGGGTAATTTGGACAAGGCACCTGCCCCGAGAGCTCACGATCTAATGGGCAGAGCAGGCAATAAAAAAGCGTACAAATATAGAATCACAAGCTGTGCATAGATGCTCCCTAAAGGATATAAGCAAGGTGTGGTGAGAGATTATGACAGCCAGAGAGGTGAGATCTAATTAAAATAGGGTGGAGGAAGGGAAGTTACCTTTAATACCGAGAAATATAGCATATAATAGATGGCTAGATTTGCAGTTGGCTATTCCATACCAGTCCCTCTGCTTCTCAGTCAGGCTGCAAGCTTTTCAATGGCAACAAAGGATCTTAAATTAGATGGGTAAGTTCTACACCCACCTGGCCAGGATTGCAAGGACCTTTAGGTTAAACAGCATTTACCTTGTTGGCTTTTACTGACCTTCAGTGTCTTCAAGCAAGAATGGGAAAATGAGATTCCTGACATCTGTAATTTTATGAATCTATGTACTTTTTATTTTTTTAAGATTTTATTCATTTATTAATTTGACAGAGAGAGACAGCACGCACAAGCTGGGGGAGCTGCAGAGAGAGAGACAGAGAGAGAGAGAGAAGCAGGCTCCCCACTGAGCAGGGAGCCCGATGTGGGGCTTGATCCCAGGACTCTGGGATCATAACCTGAGCTGAAGGCAGACACTTCCCCGACTGAACCACCCAGGCACCCCGGAATATTACAAATTTTTAAATATGGTATCACATCTGATGATTTTTCTTCACAGCCTCTTAATTTTTTTAGCTCGATTACTATGGACTAATCTTGTGTCTCCTACTGAAATTAGAACAATCATTTCTCTGACTTTGCTGATAATGGTTAGTTATTAAGAGTACTACAGAGCTTAAACAAGGAGGAATAGCCTCCCAAAGAAATATAAAACTTGTAAGCTTTGAGGAAACTCATCTTAAATGCAGCTGACATAATAAAATAAAGTACTTTTCTGTGACTATTTCTATTTTATGTAACAGATAGACTTGCATTTCGAGTTGATGCTTTATGAAAAAAGACAGGGATCTTGGCATGGTTTGACCATGTTTTTAAGATGAGCTTCCATAAAAAGAAAAGAAAAGAACAAAGCCCAAGAAATAGTACAATATGACCGACCACTGGTGTATTCCTTCTTCTTTTCTCTCCTGAGAATAAAGGCAAAGACAATTGGGATCCACTGGAAAGGAAAACTGCCTCACACTGTTCATTCATGAGTTTTCAGCTGTAATTAAACATCTAATGCTCCAGATGGCTAAGTATTCAAAATTAGTACATTTCCGCTCTGCTGAAACAGTTTATTTTTAAATGTTCAAAATACTATCCAGTGGTGAACAACTGAGCAAGAGAATCTTCCATAACTCTGAAAGGTATATTAGAATATCTGCCTCATGGACAAATTCAGGATTCAATAATACTTTTCTGCCATCTTCTTCTTTTTATCTATTGACCTATATAGTGAAAATTCTTAAAAATTAGATGTTATGTGTACTTGTCTTGCATGTGATTCCCATCCTGCTTTAAGATAGAATCCCTCCTCTTTGCCAGGTGAGCATGCAACCTCGTGCTATCTAGAAGCAGAGTGTACGTCCTTGCCTCTTGACTTGGGGTCTGGTTCTGTGAGTTGTTTTAGCCATTGGCCTCTGGGCAGAAGTGACAGCATACCAGGACTAGACCAAGGCTTCTAGAACATCATGTATCTCGGATCTCACTCTCGAGCCTCTGCAATGAACCCAAAGGATCTCTCACTGAGTAGATGATGCCCCTCCATCCTGTGCCCAAATTGAATATACATGCAACGAACTGAGCACAAGCCATATCAAAAAGTCAAGTCCAGCTGGACCCTCAGCTTGATGCAGAGCTGCCTGGCTGAGCTCAACCCACCCCAGCAGACCCCTCAGCTGGACAGCAGACACACACGTGGGAAGAAATGATTATTCGGTCACTGAGTTTTGGGGTAGTTTGTCGGACAGCAAGACCTATCTGATACACAATGTCACTGCCCCATTCTCTGAGGTTGTTGGGGGAAGGAAGCAGGAGGGAGAGAGGTGGCAGGCCACCTAAAAAAATATATAAAAAATGAACATTTTAGGCATATTTGTCTTACACCCCCCCCCAACCAATTTTAGACTTCTCAGGTCTGTAAAAATGTGTCATTCCTCTTTGAGTCATCAAGGGTAGCCCCTCAGAATTCTGTAGACTTGATTTTATTAAAAATTCTTTGGTAAAAGTATCACTACAACTATTTTCTGGAAGAAAGACCCACAGTTAACATTTTTTCTCTTCCCTGCAAATCTGTTTCAGGCCCAAAACTGTGCAGAGAGATGCTTTTAAACATTTCTGCTAAATGAAAATTTGATTATGTGTCCAAGCACTGCGGTTGTTTTGTCAAAGATGTATTCATTATATTATATGCCACGTTTCTACTGGACACTTTTCCTAAATGATTTCATTGACTACTTACAACAATATTGCGAAGTAGGTTGTTGTCACTCAAATTAGTGCATGGATTCAGAAACGTTAAATAATATACTCACGGCGACACAGCTGGGTAGTTAGGTTCATGCCAAGAGCATCTGATTCTAAGTTTTTACCCCAATACCTTCCAAGAAATGAAATTGTTTACAAAATTTAAAATTTTAATATATATTAAAATATAGAGGGGCGCCTGGGTGGCTCAGTCAGTTAAGCGTCTGCCTTGGGCTCAGGTCATGATCCCAGGGTCCTGGGATGGAGCCCCGCGTCACGCTCCCTGCTCAGTGGGAGTCTGCTTCTCCCTCTCCTCCCCGCTCATGCTCCCTCTCGCTATCTCTGTTGCTATCTCTGTCTCTCTCTCTCAAACAAATAAATAGAATCTTTGAAAAAAAAAGAGAGAGTAGGGTAGAAAAAGGAAATTGCTCCACTGAGTACTTTCATCTCGCATCTTAATATCAATACTCAAAGCAAGAGAGAGACCTTTTTGTGTCTTTTAGAGAGATATAAAGTTCTTTGAGATGTATGTTGTCTTTCAAGTGCTCAGAGTCACTCTTGATGTGCAGAGTGAATAACTCTGCAATTATACACTTTATTTGAAGTCCATGTATTGAACATCTGTCTTCCTTACTGAAAAGTAAGCTCCATAGGGCAGGGCTGTGTCTGTTATATGCACCCTACTTTTGTCCAAGACAGTATTGACACAATAATTCAGTGAATTATGGACACAGGTGAAAATTTGGTGAATATCTGTTGAATAAAAACAAGATGAGCAGGTTCTCAAAGAGTGCACCTGAATTTCTTCTTCTCTGCCTGGAGTCAGTCCCTAACACTGCACAGATACATAAACATTGCCCTAGCACCTTACTCCAGGACACCCCAACCTAACTGAAGATACATTTCCTTCATCGACCATATCTCACCTCGAGCCTGCACACGATTCTTTCTTCATCAAATTCATTTATTCTGATCTGATGAGTTCTCAACCTCTCAGTTCACACCAAGGAAACATATTTCACTGAACTCTTGTGACTGGCCCTCAAACTTACCAACTGTCACGGTGGCCTAGAAAACCAATAAATTCACATGGGAATCCAAAGTAGAAACCATACTATGGAGGTACAACTAGCAAAGAACCGTGTGCCATGGAAGCAAGTGAAAAAAATTAAAAAAAAGGAATGTGAGAAATCTGAGTAAGCGAATAAGAATCCACCAGCCTCTTTGGTTTAAAAATAAAAGACAAACTAGACATTAGGACTGGAAAGGATGTTGAAGGTGCTTAGGAATGTAGAAAAGGAGGGATTCTTGAATGCAAAGGAAGCTGGCTTGAGTAGTTAGGGGAAGAGCAAATGAAGGATCTGGATGTTGGGAAGAATCACGTGGGGTTCGAATGCTCAATGGAAGAGAACATGTGGACAGAAGTTGAGTGAGCTCTGTGGCGCCTGCAGGAAAGGGGGGGGGGGCAAGAATCTAGGCTTTTATCACTTTGTCAGTTTTAAGAACTCATAGACTCTGCTGCTCATCCACCTCTGGGGACTCAACCACTCTGCGGCCATGCCTTGTCTCTTCTGTGGGTCTACAGTTTCTCACTATCTCTGCCTCATTCTGTAGAGACATGGGTGTCTCTACAGGCAAAGCGCATGTCTGTGGTGGTCACTGTATAGGATGATCAGGAGGGTCACCCATGGATTAGAGGGGAGGTCTGAAGGATGGCAGGCCCTCATTGATCTGCTTGACAATGGAAGGGGAACTCCTCCAGGACAGAAAACAGAGGTAGACACTTTTGTGAAGGAGGCAAGGAGAGAAGAAATATTGGAACTTATAGATTATAGAAAGCACTGCATCTGAGATGATCTAGCCAGACATCTTCATTTTATTGATTACGGAAGGATAAAAGGGGAGTGAATTCTAAATGTAGAACACCACTTTGAAATGTTATTTTTAAAAGAATAGCTTGAGCCCCTTCAAGTAAATCAATGAATGAAATGCATCCTGCATTATTCACATGGTAACAGCAAACAATTTTAATTATATTAGGTCAGATTTGATGTGGTGTTCTAATAAAGCAGATTCTTGCTTAGAGCAGCTGTGCACTAAATCCATCAAATCTCTGAAAACACTGTGCATTTGGGAAAAATTAATTTGAAATTTGTCATGTTGTTTTCCTCTGTTTTGACTTTGGCTATTCATTTACATTTAGAAACAGCGTTTCAAGGATGGGTGAGTTCTTACCATGTTCAGATCATTTAATCGGCAACTATGTTTCAAAAGTAAGATAATCTCATCCATGTCATTAACAGACCGCTGATTTGAATGTAAACACCCTGGGACAAGTCACCAATCAATCTTATGAAAATGACGCAGGGGAGCTGGATTCTTTTCTCTTTGGAAATAACTATTCTATCCTAATACAATCCTTTGTTTGGCCCTGCTTTCTAAAGTGCGTAAGCATATTGTTTCTACTGTGAGCGGCTGCAAATCTTCTCTGGGAGTGAGAAGGGTATAAATCCATAAATAGAGTCAAAGTGAGTCATGTCTTAGTCAATAGGGAAATTGTCAAAGGATTGTGCTTATCTATATGGCCAGAACAGTCCTTCTGCTTAGGCTTTGGGACAAAATACAACACCGCCACCCACTTCACAGTGGGTGAGGCTATGGGTAAGTTTTAACACCTCGTAGCTACCCAATCTCAAAGGAAAGCAAGCCAATCATGCCTTTCCAATTTTGACTCACAAAATCTAAAGACTGGAGGGGACTTCCTGGGTCATCCAGGTCTATTCTTCCATCTGATGCTGGAATGCTCTAGATTCTGTCCTCAATCTCCAGTTGAAGACATATAGTGACAGAGACCCTGAGCCCAACTAAAGACAGTGCATTGTCTGTCTCTGATCCTTACAAGATCCTTCAGAATAGTGGGTCGAAATAATTCCCCCCCTTCAACGTCATCCATTTGTAGAGCAAGTCAAATATCTCTTTTCCAACCTAAAACCCCATGATGCATGTCTGCTCTCGGACACTTCCTGCCTTACGACGAGTTCTGGCATAAAAGAAATCTACTTCCAATAGTTAGTAAGCTAGGAAGTAGCATTACTTTAAGGATTCATACATCTCAGGCTCTTTTGTTTTGTTTTTCTCTCACTTTACTCTTGTAACAAAACTACACAACACGTACTGAGACAGAAAGCTCCTGTAAATTATCTGAATCATTTTTTTCAGCCCCTAGTTAAAGGATTAAAGGCTTTCTTCTCTTCAGACCTTGACCTTGGAATTCAAGTCAGACCATTCAGATGGTAGCTTTTAGAGCTGCTCTGTTAACATAGCAGTCACTAGCCCCGTGTGGCTGCTCCACACAATGTGGTCAGTGCAGTCGAAGAACTGAATGCTTCATTTTATTTAACTTGAGTTAATTTAAATTTTAAAATCAAAGCAGTGTAAATTATGTTTCCATTAAACACTGTCTTCTTGTTTTAGTGGTTTATATTTTATTTCTACCATTGCATTGTGTTAAGATATAATTATTGCATTATAGAATGTTTCGGGTCCGTGTGTCCAGCGCACACACCAATGCATGACCAATCTGATAGGAGCCAATGCTTGATTCAGTTTGAATGAAGTTTTTTTCTATGCACGGAGGTAACATCGCAATATGCTTATTTGAGTATTTTATATACAAAGAAGTTACAGTGATAACTTACAGAAGTCACACTTGAAAATTAAATTGAAATACTCTTCTTTTTTTTGAGAGAGAGAGAAAGAGAGCACACAAGATGGGGGGAGGGGCAGCAGGAGAGGAAGAGAGAGAATCCTAAGCAGGCTCCATGCCCAGCATGGAGCCCTACATGGGACTTGATCTCATGACCCTGAAGTTATGCCCTAAGCTGAAATCAAGAGTCTGACGTTTAACTGACTGAGCCACCCAGGAGCCCCAAAATACTTATTCTAATCTAGTAGACTTAAATGCTATTTCTACTACAAAAAATAAGTATGGAAAATTTTTTAAATTTACAATAAAGGCATATTACTCATTCAGAATCAAGGGGAAATTAGAAGTTAGTGTTATAACCATTGCAGTAATGGAGAAAAGCAGACTGAGAGAAAATGTCAGCATTTTCACAAAGAATGGCAAATGCAATTTGCTGGGGCAGAGCAGAAGGCAAAAGCTGTTTCTTTTTGTTTAAAAAAAAAAATCATACAAAGTTAAGTAAGCAAAGTTGAAGCATTTCCAGCAAACACATTATGAATTTGATAAGAAGTTTAAATAGTCAAAAGCATTCAGTGGAATTAGTTTACTGAAATCAGATTTAATGTCTAATAAAACTTTAAATAATGTTTTAAAGATTTTATTTATTTATTTGACAGACAGAGCGAGCACAAACGGGGGGGTGGGTAGCGACAGGCAGAGGCAGGAGGAGAAGCAGGCTCCCCGCTGAGCAGGGAGCCCAATATGGGGCTCCATCCTAAGACCTTGAGACCATGACCTGAGCTGAAGGCAGATGCTTAACCAACTGAGCCACCCAGGTGCCCCTAAATAATACTTCAGTGGGATCTGAACTTGGAACTCTGGCCAGCTATATATTGCTTTGGATCCTTATGCAAAATAAAACCCCACCTTTATTTGCTTATTTTTTTTTTGGAACACAATTTTTAGATGGAGACATGGTATAATAAGTCATTGTTATTTTATTGAAATTTTATTAGAACATTAGAGGAAAAAATTTAAAAGACATTTTAAGATCTTTAGTTAAGCTGGGGTGCCTGGGTGGCTCAGTTGTTAAGTGTCTGCCTTAGGCTCAGGTCATGATCCCAGGGACCTGGGATTGAGCCCCGCATCGGGCTCCCTGCTCAGCGGGGAGCCTGCTTCTCCCTCTCACACTCCCCCTGCTTGTGTTCCCTCTCTAGCTGTGTCTCTCTCTGTCAAATAAATAAATAAAATCTTTAAAAAAAAAAAAGATCATAGTTAAGCTGCCAAATGATTGCACATAAAATCCAAGATCTTACAATATGAAAGATTAATTGATTCAAAATTTGAAAAATTGCAAGTACTTTTTGTTAGTTTTAGCTGAGTTGCATGATAAAGTCACTGCCTGAGTAATACTTTGGTTATCTTTTGTTCCAAAGGTCTTCCAAAATCACATAGAAATGTTGTCAATTCCCAGCCTTAAAAAATGAATTCATGCCATAGATATTTTTTAATCTGTTAAACTATCAAAGAATTTTAGCTAGATATGGGAAAAAGTTAGTCCCTATCATGACAGTGCTCCAGCCATATTAAGTCCAAAAAATCTGGATTTATTTGAATTTTAGGATAAGACACTGATGTTTCCTTTATTGTTTATAGACTATGGATGATACATATCGATGCTATCTGCGACCAGTTCTCTGGGGCAGACTCCATGAAAAGCATCATGGATAGAGGTCTTAAAGTCATTGTGTACATACCAAATGCTATGAAAAATCATCCGTTTGTGAAACTCTTAAATGAAGAGAAGACAATTTAATGATCTTGTCTTCTTTGCAAATGCTTGTCGGTTGAACTGCAGAAGGGTTTTACAAAGATTTACTGTAAACTCTAGTTCAAGATTTTCTTAAAACAAAAGAAATGCTTGCCAAATATTCAAGAACCAAAGACAGAAAAAAATGGCAGTATGATTCGTGTCACAGGAAAAAATGACAGCATGATTTATGTTTTCTCACTGATGTGACACTGCATATAAATGAGCTAAATCTGAAGCACCAAGGAAAGTAAAAACTTATTTGTGAGCTAGCAATACAGTATGGGAATATATGGTGAAATAGAAACTTCTCATAATAAGATTCAATAATAATTATTTTGCCATCATTTCTAGTAGAAATCAATATATCAAAGATTTTACTTATAACAAGCACTATTATATAAATTGCTGCCAAAACTAAAAGAAAAACTTGAATAATGTTGTGTTAATTGTGATAAATTTGAAGGGGCTTCTCATTTTCTGCAATACCACTTTGAATTCGATGGCAATAATCTGAGCTGACACGAGAGTTAGGTGAATTTATTTAACTCAGTTTTAAAACTACATCAAATCAATGCTTCTAAAAATGATAAACCAATTTTGTCAAATGGATGCAAATATTAAAGGAAAATGACTTTTTGGTACCTGCTTCTATTACTGGAAACACTCGTAGGTTTGGCTAAACTTCCTTGGGTGTATGAACTTACTTTTTCTGACTGCAAATTTTACAAAATCTAAATATAGATCAAGTATTTCTGATGAAAATTCAAGATCCAAATTGAGATGTGCTGTGTGTAAATTACATGCCAGATTTTGAAGACATTCTATGAGAATGAAATTAAAAACATCACATAAATAATGTTTTATATTGATTACACTTGAAATGGTAATAGTTTTGATCTTTGGGGTTAAACAAAATATATATCTCAATTAATTTTATTAGGCATGAATCTATACTGATATAAATAAATGATGCTTTTATTTATCTTCAGGAAGTAAATAAATGAAGGAGAATAGGTGAATCCCCCAAACAGAATTCCACATGATTTATGGAGATGCTCCCCCATCAAGGAAGTAGAACTACCCCTTAAGTCTTCCTTCCAAGGAGTACAATATGGAAGGAGCTGGGGGAGTAACTTTACAGTGGAGACATCCGACAAACACCACCTCAATCAGGTGATCAAAGTTAACATCTGTGATAAGCCATGTTGATAGCATGTACACTTGATATGATGTCTCGACAGTGGTGATGTACTTGGGTGGTCTTCCTCCTACACACCCAGAGCCCCTATGATCTGCATAGTTTTCAACCCTAATACCAAGCAATTAATTTAATTTTAATACTGTTTACCTGGAGATAGCATCATATCCCACAGGGTAGGACTGATCCCTCCCTTGCCCCCTTCAGACAGCAATCCCAAGTCTCGGTTGTCACCTGTGTTTTGGACCAACCAGCTATAGATCCCCTTCTTAGGTTCTATTAATTTGGTAGAGTGGCTCATAAAACTCAGAGAAATAGTCTACCTGCTAAATTATTGGTTTATTACAAAGTTTATTAAAGGACAGGAATGAAGAGCCAGATGCTTCTGTCCCCAGGGAGTTTGGTTGTCCGCCCATGAAGGTGTTCTGGTTCGCCATCCTGAAAGCTCTCTAAATCACCTCCTTTTGGGTTTTTAGGAAGGCTCATTACATAGGCATGATTAAGTCACTGGACATTAGCAATTGGTTCAAACTCCAGCCCCTCCCTGCCCTCAGAAGTCAGGGGATGGGAGAGAAAGCTCTGACCCTTCAATCACATGGTTGGTTTCCCTGGCAACCAGCCCCCAAACTTTGGTACTCTCCAAAAGTCACCTTATTAACAAAAACTCAGGTGTGGTTTAAAGGGTTTTTCTAAGAATATCAAGACATCTTTATAGCTCTCTTCACTTAGGAAATTCTAAGCGTTTTAGGGACTCTGCCAAAATTGGGGACAAAGACAAAATACATATCTCTTACTACAAATCACAACCTCACAACCCTTGTAGAATCATGAGAAAAACATCAGACAAACCCCAGTTCAGGGACCTTCTACAAAATACCTGACCAGTATCCTTAACATTGTCAAAATCATTAAGCCAAGAGTCTCAGAAACCATCACAGTTGAAAGAAGCTAAGAAGACTTGGTGGATGTCCTACATGGGGTCCTGGAATGGAAAAAGGACATTAGGTAAAAAGGAAGGAATCTGAATAGAGTATGGACGTTAACAATAATGTATCATTATGGATTTATTGGTTGTGACAAATACCACATACTAATGTTAAGATGGCCGCATTAGGGAGAATTGGGTATAGGGTACACAGGAATCTCCCCACTACATCCACAACTTTTCCATAAACCTAAAGCTATTCTAAAATACAAATGTTATCACAAAAATTTAATTCCACCTGTTTCTTTTTCTTTTTTTAATGAAGCTACTAAAAATTTTTAAATTTCCCATGTGGCTCACATGATGATCCTGCTGTAAAGAACCTTGCTAGGGGCACCTGGGTGGCTTAGTCAGTTAAGTGGCTAGCTCTTGGGATACCTGGGTAGCTCAGTCAGTTAAGCATCTGCCTTCGGCTCAGGTCGTGATCCCAGGGTCCTGGGATCGAGCCCCACGTCGGGCTCTCTGCTCAGCGGGGAGCCTGCTTCTCCCTCTCCCTCTGCCTGCTGCTCCCCCTGCTTGTGCTCTCTCACTTTCTTGCTCTCTTTCAATTATATAAATAAAATCTTAGAAAAAAAAAAGAACCACGCTAGACAATGGGGTTGCCATGGAGCAAGCAGCAGTGAGCCTGTTCTCTGGAAACCCCTGGTGGTAAGCCTGGCTTTACTGTTAGCGCACGTTATCACGTGCCCTCTTAGCCTGAGGTCCTCAAATGCACGATGAGAATAAAAGGATTGTTGCAAAGGTTACATAAGATGGTTCGTTTGAAGGAAATGAGCACAGCTCCTGGCCAGTAATGAACAAACACTTGGTGACTACTAACATGTGCTGGCTTCTTGCTCCTGCAAAAGGAGGCAAATCATTGCAATGCAGCACGAAGCTCTGGGGTATTACAGAGAAAGGAATGCGTCCACGTTGGGAAGGTTTCCCAGCAAGAACAACATCTGACCTGGATCTTCGAAGATTGACTACAGGCCCAGAAAAACTGTGACTCCCCTATGGATCTCTCCAGTCTCAATGGGAAACATGCAATATAGATTGATTTTGTCTTTCCATCCTTAGGGCTCGGCTGCCGTCCTCTTGATCGCTACTCTCTCCGTTGCCAAGCGGCCATGCTCTCCTTGTGCGTGTCCTAACACAGACCATATAAACCTGACACTCTACCATTTCCACACGTCATAATTCATTCGTTTACAATTATCACATGCAGAAGCTTATTTTTGCCTAGAGCTTAAAGGAGTATTTTTGGTATTGAAGTATAGTTACATTAGTTATTAGTTACAGCAGACTAGTCACAGCAGACTGTATAGACTATACAGTAGACTAGTTGAAGTATTAGTTACATTTGTTAACTAACGGTAACGTAACATTACAATGTTTCATTAGTTTCAGGTGTGCAACATCGCGATTGGACAAGTCTACACATTACGCTGTGCTCACCACAAGTGTGGCCACCATCTGTCACCATACAACGCCATTACAATACCATTGCCTATATTCCTGATTTTAATGCTTCGGAATAAAGAGGCTTAGTCATCATACACTACCTAATTGATTGACACAATACTTGAATTGTTCCAATTCAGCCATATTGCCAAGAAAAATGGCTATGGTTTGCTTCCCAGCAGGAGATGGACAATTAATTCCATTTCCAGCAGAATCCTTCAGCGATGAAGAGCTGCCCATCCGTCTTGTATCTACCCATTCATCCTCTCACTTCACAAATATTGTTTGAGTGCTTACCATGTATCAAGTACTGATGACACATTCTTCTGAATGAACGTGTTTTCATGGCTTTTTCATGTGTCTGTCCTATTTTCTGAGGAAGGTGTAAGCAACTTAAAGACCTGATTTATGGTTTCTCTCTCTTCTGCAATCATCTTACTTGCTTTTGCTCCCACCCACTCCAGTCACACCCTACACACACACACACACACACACACACACACACACACACACACACACACACACACACACACACACCTCCATCACTACCAATAGCCATACCATCAGGGAGTAAGAATTCCTGTCCTCTTCTGGTCCTTCCAAGCTGGACTAAGAATCAAATTGACTTGAGACGGATGAACAAGAGAAAATCAAATTTAATTGCATATGTAATGGAGAATGCACACAAACATGGAAATGCCAAAGACGGGCAAAATGAGGTATGTATGTCTTCTTAAACTAAGGAGAAGGGGGTAGGGGTCTAGGATTCCAGAGGAAAGGAAGGCACTTCATAGGACAATAAAAAGAGCAAACGTTTGGTAATTAGATGTTTGTCCTGCCAGACAGATGGGTCACTCAGATAAAAGACCCCCAGTGTAGCTGCTTCCACATAGTTAAGGGAGGGACAAAAGTTTCCCTTGAGCCTACAGGGCCTCGATTGCTTCAGCTCAAAATAATCTTCATGCCATCCTGGGGCAGCCTGCCCTCAGCCCCTACAATACCTGGTGTACTTTCCTACCTACAAGAGGGACAGTGATGTGCTTTAAAGGGCATCGCAGATAAAGGAGAAAAGGAGTCAAGTACATGATCACCTTATTTTCTTTCTAAATAGGAAGTAACTGTCCTTCTACTGCCACCTCTCCCTACCCCAGACTGCAACTTCTGTTGTACTTTTCTCATGAAACCCGGTTCTCAGGGATTATGATTCAATTCAGGTTTACCTCTTAGCAAGCTATCCTCCTTTTGTGATAAGCCACCAAGAGTTGCTTGTAAATATCAGCCATGCGGACCTGGGAACAAGAGGCACATCCTCAGTCACAGGAAGTGAGGTTGGGGGGACGGGGGTTTGGGGAACTCCCCATGCAACACCTTGCCCCTTGCCGAGGTACAGACCCTCACCGTGCTTTCCACACAGCACAAGGGAGGCCCGGGGGTGCGTTCCCGGAGCTGATCCACAAGCCTGAACTAGCAGCTGATTCGAGTTTGACACAAACCAGATCTCGGGCCCTGCAAGCTATTTAACTTAATTACTCTCCCAGTATGGAGCAAAATGGGAAACTGGGCACTATAATCAGTGCCAGTCTTCTTGACTGATCCGATTGTTAAGGCTGCAAGGGAAATCAGTGATGGTGGGGGAAGGGGGGTGTTCCTCGGTTTCCTTCCTACTCCTTAGCTGTTATTCTGAGGAATGCATTTAATTATAGAGAGGACTCGCTTATTTGCTTTCTAGTAGCTGGCTCTTTCTTGGCTATTCCTACCGGCGCCTTTCCTTTGCCGACAAACAAAGGCCTGTTTACAACCAGACCACATCCTTGGCTCCCATTTCAGAGCCTTCTCCCACACCAAAGGAAAGCAAGGTAGTGTGATGCAAATCGCCCCACAGTGGGCTACCTTGGCCAACCCGGGGACCTGTTTTCAGCGGCATGCAAACTAGAACCCTCCCAAGCCCCGTGAACTGTAAATAACTTGGGCTGTGAAAGGGGTCACCTTGGTTTAATTTGGAGTTTCACAGAGTTTTTCTATAGCAATTCAAACACTGGCGAACAAACCCCTCTGGGGCCTTTAAAAAAAAATTCCAGGGCCAGCACCTCTATTTACTCTTTAGACTCCTGCCTGTCTGGTGGAGGTCTGTTCTTAAAAGCTAATCAGTTCTTTGGTGGCTGCCCGGGCCCCCTCGGAGGCAGGCTGCCCCCTCCACACCAGCCGAAAATGGAAAATGGAGTAGCTGCGCACTGGGCCCACTGGGGGATCTGACGGTGAGAAAGCATTTGCAAGAAAGCCCCGCAGAGTTTAATGCCGAGGCCAGGATGAGGCTGGGGACCCTCGGATGTCCGCAAGGCTCTCTCCTCCTGCAGGGGGGAAGGAGAGCTCCTGGTCCTGCCCTGTTACCGAGCCATTCCATGGGGCTCATCTGAGGGGTATCTCCGCTGCCTTCTTTTCTTGTCAAATATATCCTCAAACCTACAGTGATCGGAAAGGTCAGAGGCAACACTGAGCATCTTTACTTTCTGTCTGTCCCTTCAGAAGCCGTTGATGGGGCAATCCAGAATCCCAAAGGATCACAAGGCCAAGCAGTCCAGATGGACAGATGTCAGGACCAGAAGGTTCTAAGGACCTCCGGATCCTGCTCAAGTCTCTTTAGAAATGGCTTCCATTTCCCAGGCTCTCACTTTAGCCTCCCAGCAAACAGCTTAACTTGTGGCAAAAAGATTTGAGTTAGCTCTTAGGAGGGACTTTTTTTTTAAAAAGATTTTATTTATTTATTTGACAGAGAGAGACACAGCGAGAGAGGGAACACAAGCAGAGGGGAGTGGGAGAGGGAGAAGCAGGCTTCCCGCGGAGCAGGGAGCCCAATGCCGGGCTTGATCCCAGAACACTGGGATCATGACCTGAGCCGAAGGCAGACGCTTAACGAACTGAGCCACCCAGGCGCCCCTAGGAGGGACATTTTTACTGCAAGAATGTGAGGCATGGAATCCTAAATTAGATTTTAGCATCTCTTGCTCTGAGGATATTTAAGCGAGAGCAGAGATTTGGAATTTTTTTTTTCCTGAGGTTATAAGAACTGTTCCGCTTTGAACCAGATGACTCCTCCGAAGTGGCAAACTTTGCAAGATTTATTGGTAAAGACAGCTGCCTACTCTGGCAAGGAGAATGAAAAATATCCCGGCACCCACCATAAAGCAACTTAATAATACCCCATTATGATCACAACCTAGAACGGCTCTCCAGCGGAAGGAAGCTGAACTCTTTGGTGTAGGTGGGTTATCTTCCTTTATCGACGCATGCCGCCAGGAGATACCCTGGCAGGTTTCTGAGCATCAGTGTGGCTTCGCCAGGGCAATGGGTCGCTCAGAGTTCAAAAGCAGCAGCATCTTCTGGACCAGGCAGGTGTGCTGAGCTAACCACAGTCCTGGACAGGTGAGGCTTTGTGCTGGTCCATCAGAGGCCCTGGGAAGTCTGTCTGCCCCAAACATGCGGTGTCTCCAAGCCCCGCCCACTACGGCGGCAGATTTCTTTTTAAATCCACCGGTGAACCAGTCTGTAAGACATACAGTTACGCACAGAGAGTATCTGCAAAGGGTAAAGTTTCATGTGTTTTGTATCCATCCCTCTGTTTGCATCTAGCCACACATTGCAGAGGTGGTGGGTACCTCCACTTCGGAGTTACCTAGGACTAGCTAGCAGAACTCAAAGCTTCCCGAAGAGTAAACTGGGACAGGGTGTGTGTGCACGTGTGTGTGTGTGTGTGTGTGTGTGTGTGTGAGAGAGAGAGAGGAAGAGAGAGAAAAAGAAGAGAAAGAATAGGGATGCGTATGAGGACCACGAAGGTCCTCAAAAAGGACACGGATGTAGCAGAGCAATGTAAAAAAAACCCCACCGATCCCGTGTCGCTGTTGTGTTTGGTTTGGGGGCGGTGTTCACCCCAGTTGCGCCCTGCTCTGCCACATACGCATTTTTGACTTTTGCAAGATGAAGATCTAGACGCTGAGCTGCAGGTGGTAAACGTGGGCTGGCGACGAGAAAAGCCACGGCAGTTTTAGGGACCCTGGAAGGGGATAGGGAGGCAGGGTCAAATAGTTCTCAAAGGAGGATCACAACAATCTGTCACCAGCGGGACTGAGCGAAAACGGAAGCTCTGCGGAGCAGCTGTTCTGTGGCCCTGATAGGCACAGCCCCGCACATGTGACGCCGAGCCCGCCCACACAAAAATGAGCGCGCTCGCAGGAATGTGCACACGTGTATGCACATAGTCACGGCAGTGCAGTCAGCCCGCAGAGCCGTGTGTGCAATCAGGTGGCTCCTCTCCTTATAAAGAACAAAGGAATACACATAGTCAAAGGGGAAAAAAAGGGGGGGGGGAGTTCTAAATCACTTCTGGAAACATCGAATCTCACGATTTCCATGATTCCTTTTTCCTGCTAAGTGTGACTTCCTTCAGTTGGTTTCACAGCCTCTGGATTTCATCCCTAGATGGCGAAGGCTGCCAGATGCCAACATCTGAGCTCTGTTTACTTTGGTCTCAGCCTACTGGCGTCCCGCCACCATGTGAGAGCTTGAGCCACAGCAGGGAAACCAGAGACTCCGAGGCTCGGCCCCACTTGCTTTATTAGAACCCTAATAAATAAGACCTTGCAGGTCCTGCCCATCGTGAGCAGGTGAGTCATTCTAATTTTGCAGTTAGCTGAATGCCTGAATTATGTAACCCTCTTGAGGACCCAAAGTGACTGCAAGCCAGAACTCAGTGCCTACATTTTATCCATGAGACTATGTTGGCTCTCGAGCCTAACCTCACTGGCAGCTTGATACGAACCAGGTTTTTTCTTAAATGTCATTCATTTCTAATGCACATCCCGTGCCCAGTTCCTTTCTTTCAATCCCAATGGTTTGAACCCCTTTGATGCCTCTCGTTACCTTTCTCCCTTTTTACCCACGTGGGCAGTCCTCGCTGACACCCGGGGCCCATCAGCCCAAGTATCGCCATCTCCAAGTAAGCTTCTCTGCTTTTAGATTCTCCTCCATCTACAAGGACTTGACCTTGCAGAATTCTTGACTGTCCCAGGTAAGACTCTCTCTTGCCCATCTCTGTTCCTCTGAAAGTAAACAGAGAGTAAGCCAGAGAAGGAAAGCAGATCAAGATTATTTGGAAATGTAGAAGAAACAAAGAGGTGTGGCTGAGTGAGGTAGCCTTATGGAGAACAGAATGAGGGCTTCAAAGAGGGGAAGGCAGGAATGACGGAAAGTGAGAACGAAATGTGGGGGAGTGGTCAGCTAAACCACACAAACGTTCTAAGAAGAGAGGTCACACACAAGGGCACGTGAACAAAACCTTGGTCAAAGCCACGGTCACTTGGATTCACGTAACTCTAGTCACCCTTGACCTCAACCAACCAAAAAAAAAAAAAAAAGTGAGCAAATAAAAGACTTAGCAGAGGGTCTGGAGAGAAATAGAATTTTCTGAATGCCAAGAAAAAAAAGGAAATGAGAGCG
Source organism: Neomonachus schauinslandi (assembly GCF_002201575.2). NCBI lineage: Eukaryota > Metazoa > Chordata > Mammalia > Carnivora > Phocidae > Neomonachus > Neomonachus schauinslandi. The sequence goes on along the minus strand of NC_058409.1, from coordinate 10,380,613 downwards.
TCTGAAGACCAACAGTGGGAAAATCCACGATGGGGCAAGACTGGGAAAATGTGAGGATACATTTTGGCACAGTGGAGCTCATCCAAACCCTCACAGGGCACAGCCCCCTTGCAACAGTCCCTTTGCAGCCCATCCATCACTCATTAAAAGTGTGCCAAATGAGCCTTAAGAGAGATAGATGACCTTTCATATTTTTTCATGAATAATGTTAGCGGCAGTGTCTTTCATCTTCATGGAACTGCTCAGGGCCTCCAGAACTTTCCAAGCTTCTCTGCCCTTCACACAGGCTGAAGTGCAAGGCCCTGTGGCAGGAGCCTGGGAATGCCAAGCATCTGTGTACTATTTAATTTTTACCCGAGCGCATAGTCTTTACAAGTCGGTGTCGACTGTGAAATCCCTTTGGTGAGTCACCGTGTTGCTAAATTCTGATTGTAAACCATAGCACAGCTGTGGCACAGACATAAAAATACATCTTCTAAAACTATGGGAGTAGGGTCCATGCTCCTATTGAGAAATAGCTCAAGAGGCTAAGATTCTCTCTCTCGCTCTCTGCTATATCAGAGTAGTGTTGGTACAAGGAAACATCGGTTCCTAAACAAGATTCTTGGACACATATGGAATTTTAAAAAGTGAGGAAAGGGCATAGCTCAGATGATTAGGAAGCTCTGGGCAATACAGTGCTACAAAGATACTCAATACTAATACTGTAATGGAATTTTAAGTTAAGTTCAAGTTCAGATCTCCTTTAGTGGATTCGGGCTATATTCAGTATTCTCTTTCTGATGAGTTTTTAGTCAAGTCCATTTCTCTGCTTCACCTAAGCAAAAGAAAAGACTTAGAAAAGGTTTGGGTTGGGGTTCGTTTTCCTTTTAAAGTGTGCGAAGCAAACATCTGGACCTTGAAACCACTCTACACCCATTATAATCGTTCTTTGTCTTTTTATGCAGAGACCCCATCTTCCTTCCACACTCAGCGCTTATCTTTAGTTTAGCATCTGCATTACAGAATTTGCTCTGGCTGTGAAGATTCCATCCATGAACAAAATACATTTTTATACAGAGTAATTAAAAAACAGTTATCCAACTTTGCACTGCCTCATTCCCCAATCTGTCACTGATTTCTCAGGGTTTAGTTAGGAAAAGATGATGAAGCCGACCCAAAAGAAAAAAGAAAGGAAATAAGATGAAAGAAATGAAGAAAGAGGAGGGAGGGACCGAAGAAGAGAAAGATGGATGGAGGAATTAAAAGAAAATAAATTAGTTTTAGGCCTCTATTTATGACCCATTCAAGGTTTCTCCTCCTGGTGTCAGTCTTGAAAGCTTTTTGTGTCCAGGACAACTGCAGTGTATACACAGCGGATTTTCAAGAACAAGGACGGAAGTCATACATCTGTCTCCATCAAGACAACGACTATCCACATCTTTCATCCATGATAAGCCTAGCCAGAAACATTTTTTTCTTTCATGAGTACAATGGAGGAGATAGGAAAGAAAAGGCTAGAAGAGATGATGACAGTAGGTAAGGACTAGCCACACTGCTGTTAGCCATGAAAGGAGATATCCCAAAGGGAAGGAAATGCTGTCTCTGACCTCCACATAGCTCCACACAGATGCCCCACACAGATCTACATTCTATCTGCAGAAATTTCTCTGCCTCTGGGGTGCCTGGGTGGCTCAATCAGTTAAGCATCTGCCTCTGGCTCAGGTCATGATCTCAGGGTCCTGGGATCGAGTCCTGAGTCAGGCTCCCTGCTCAGCGGGGATTCTGCTCCTCCCTCTCCCTCTACCCGCCCCCCCAACTCATGCGCTCTCTCTCTCTCTAATAAACAAAATCTTAAAAAAAAAAAAAAAGAAATTTCTCTGCCTCTTAAACATGTCTCCGTAAAGACTTAATGTACCACTCCCTTTTTAAAACTAGGTTTATTGAGACATAATTGAAATACAAAAAAACCCCACCCTATATATATTTAAGTGTATAAATTGAAAAGATGTGATATATGTATACATCGGTGAAACCATCACTACAATTACGATAATGAACATATCCAACACTCTAAAAAGTTTTCTTGTGCCCTTTTGAAATGCCTCTTGAAAAGAAGTTTCTGTAATGATGTTTTCAATGTTGTTCTGGCTATTCTAGGTCCTCTGTATTTCTATATGAATTTTAAATCATTTTGTCAATTTCTACCTGCTGGGATTCTGAATGGCATTGCATTTAGTCAATGGATCAATCTCGGTAGATAGACATCTTAATGATACTGAGTCTTCCAACCCATGAACATGGTATATCTCTCCATGTATGTGGATTTGCTTTAATTTAGCAATATCTGTAATTTTTAGGGTACAGCCCTTTCAAATCTCATGTCAGATTTATCCGTGAGTACTTCATGTTTTGAGGCTATTGTAAATGGTATTTTGAATTTCAATTTCTGGATGTTTACCTTACATCCCACAATCTTGCCAAACTCAATTATTAGCTCCAGCAGCTTTTTTGTACACTCCATCAGATTTTCCACATAGATTACCATGTCATCTGAACATAGTTTTCTTTCTTTCTGTCTCAAATAGATGCCTTTTCTTTCTTTTTCTGGCCTGAGTACATTGGCCACTGTTTCTGGTACAATGTTGAATAGAATGGGTGAGACTGGACATCCTTGTCTTATTAGTGATCTCAGGGGGAAAATCAGTCTTTCACAATTAAGTATGATTTTAGCTATACACTTTTTGTACATGCCCTTCATCAGATTTTTCATAAATGCCCCTAAGATTTTAGCATGTAGGAATTTTGTTCCCATTTCAAGTTTGCTGAGAGTATTTTTCAGGAGTCAAGAGTAGATCTAATCAGTTTCCTTTTCTGCATTTCTCGAAATCATCACATGATCTTTCATTCTTAGCTTGAGAATATAGTGAATTACATTCATTGATTTTTGAATGGTGAACCAAAATCTTAAGATAAACCCCATGAGTCATTATGTGTCACCCTTTTCATATATTGTATATGACTCTTAAAATTTTATTTGGAATTTTTGCATCTATGTTCATGAGGGATATTGTTTTGTAGTTTTATGTTCTTAGAATGTCTTTATTTGGCTTCAGGGGCCAGGGCAACGTGGATCTCACTGAATGATTGGACAATGTATTAGTCAAGTTATAGTGAGAAGTCAGAGCAACTTGAACAGGGATGTTTAATATTAAGAATCATTAAAATAAAGGATTGAACTAATGAGGTACTGGCTAATAAGAAGTAAAGAGAAGTCTATGCGGCACCTGGGTGGCTCAGTGGGTTAAGCGACCAACTCTTGATTTCGGCTCAGGTCATGAAATCAAGGTCATGAGATCCAATCCTACATCGGGCTCTGTGCTTCACATGTGGAGCCTGCTAGATTCTCTCTCTCTCTCCCTCCCTCTGTCCCCTCCCAAACCTGCTCATGCACTCTCTCCATTAAAAACAAACAAAATAAAAAGTAAAGAGAAGTCTAACTAAAATAGGAATAGCAGATTTTAGGAGCAACCACAACCCCTAGGGCTGAACTCCAGACCTTGGTGGAGAGAGCATGGTTGTGGCTTCTCAGTGACAGACTCGTCACTATGGGACGCACCAGGAGAAGCTGATGGAAGTCTACCTTCCAGGGAAAGCTGTTCACGGGGCCACATCTCACTAGAGGTCCTCCACTATCAAACTGCTGCAGGAGTATGGGGAGAAGCTGCTGGTCACAGAGCGGTGTTGAGCACTGGGCCCTGCATGAGCCAGGGATGCGAGAAGGCACCCTCCGCAGGAGCTTGCCTACACTGCGCCAAGTGGGCGGTCGGGAAGCCGTGCCCGCTGCCGGAGCCGGATGCTTGAAGCTGGGTCAAGCTTGGTTGTTTCCCATTCTCTCTTCTCTCCATTTCATTTTCACGGGGTCTCTGTTGCTGTTCGTTCAAGTGTTTTGATTTTTCCTCCCGCAATATGTATCTTCCATTAATCTTATCCGGTCTGTTTTTCATCTCACATATTCTATGTGAGTTTTCAGCGGGAAGTTCAATTTGGGTCTTTTTTAAGTATCTTCTATGCCTTCACCTAGCTTTTGAACACAGGGAAAACAGGACTGAGATGTCCGTCCATTATGTCTATCATCTAGGTCTTGTCTGAGTCAGTTTTGATTGATTTTTCTCTTCATTAGGGGTTATGTTCTTGGCTCTTTGCTTGCCTGGTGATTTTTGGTTAGACACTCTGAATTGTGAATTTCATGTTTTTAGGTGTTGGAAAACATGTTTTCCCCTAAATATCCTTGATCTTTGTTCTGGGATAAACTTAAGATACTTGGAAACAGTTTGATCCTTTTGGGTCTTGATTTTGAGATTTGTTGGACAGGATCAGATAGATCAGTGTTCAGTCTAAAACAATTTTTATCGCCCTCCTAAGACAAAACCCTTCTAAATACTCACCCTTGAAGCCCCACGAATTATGAGATTTTCGGCTTTGGCTGGTGGCAACAGGAATAAGAAGCCCTGCCCCGTGTGAGCACCAGAGATTTTCCCCTCTGCGCCTTTCACATGGTCCTTTCCCTGGCAGGAGTCAGGTGAAGACTCAAGTGGGACCTTCCACAGTTCTCCAAAGTTATCTCTTTCGGTGTCGTGCTCCCCTCCCAAGTACTCTACTGCAAACTCTCCCTGGACTTCCTGCTCGGTCTCCTCTAATCAAGGAGACTACCAGACTCTACCTCTGTTCCCCTTGCCTGTGCCATGTCCTGTAAATGATCCAGGCAGTGAGCTGGGGCAATTATAATGCTTCTTTCATCTGTCCTTCAATGCTTGATGTCCGGTGTACCCTAAACTGTTGTCCGATATATTTCAACTGCGTGTTTAGTTGTTTCAGACAGGATTGTAAATCCGATCCCTGCTCTTCCATCTTGATCAGAAACACATTGCAAAGTGTCCCTTCTTACAATACAGATATTCATGTGGTAAGCAAACAACATTTAATAGATTTGGGCATCATTAAGAGCAAGGTTCTACGGATACCTGGGTGGCTCAGACAGTTAAGCGTCTGCCTTCGGCTCAGGTCACGATCTCAGGGTCCTGGGATCAAGTCCCATATTGGGCTCCCTGCTCAATGGGGAGCCTGCTTCTCCCTATCCCTCTGCCCCTCCCCCTGCTCGTGCTGTTTGTCTCTCTCAAATAAATGAATAAATTTTTTTTTTTTAAAAAAAGAGCAAGATTATACTGAAATGACACCCAGAATTCAGTGTTCCCTGGTGTGTGGAACTGGGCGTCAGAAAACATGCATACCAGTGTTGAAAGAGATGGTGGTGTGGGAGGTAAGACAGTGGCTGTACCAGGAACCCCCTGTGCATTTCAGATTATCTCCACTTGCCTAGTTCTACACAGTCTTGCATTTTTCAGAGGTGGAAACTGACAGCATGTTGTTGCAGGACTATACTGCTGGCCTGTTATTTTCTGTCCACGCTGTGGCGTGAAGCACCCTGAGGAGACTGCTCAGCACTCACACATTTGCAACCCAGAGAGACCCTTTCCCTTTTTTTCCCCTGAAGATGGTTCCCAGGCACCTTCCGTCCGCTTCCCAGGGGGCCCTGTAGAATTTCACACCAACTGCCCATAGCAGAGGCCGACTTAGGAACAGATTCTTCCACTGGCTTTCTTTCCTTTTCTGTTTACTCCCTATGGGAGATTGAACTATCGGCCTCAGGTCTTCATTCCTCTTCAGTTGTACTGAGCATTCACATCCATGGCAGGTCCTCATGGCAAGGCAGACTCTATGTTCCCACACTCGGACTTTCAACCTGGCCATGTGACTTGGTTTGGCCAATGGGAGGTTGGTGGACATGAGGCCATCAGAAGCTTGAGATCATCCCTGCTGTGCGTCTGCCATCCCCGGGAGAGAAAAGGTACCCACTGTCCTGCTGCCCTTTCAACTCAGTACCGGAATGAGACATGTAGAGCAGAACTGTCCCCGCGGACCCCAGGTGATCTGAAAATGTGTGTGCAGGAAATAAAAGCTAGTCGTGGTACACGACAGTGATGCCGTAGAAGTTGAAGGGGACCTTGAAAGAGAGTGCCCCTGAAACAAAGCCTAAAATAGGTGGTACTGATTTTAAGATGGGATAGAAGGCGACAAAGACAGTACTCTAGGACCCCCGTCTGGCAGTAATCGTGCATGGGCTCTTTGGTGATCACAGCCTGACAAGCCCGACAAGGCCAAGGCGGCTGAGGCCTCACACCCACAGAGATGAAGTTCCGGGTCCATCCAACGGACAACCAACTTAGAGCAGCCAAAACGCTGGTGAGGAGTCGAGGAGATCTAGAATGCAAGTGAAGGAGCAGAGACCACTTGTTTCACTTGTTCTAAGTCTCTGCAAACATTGTGGCTGCCTTTTCTATATGACTTCAGACCCTCCTGGCCTCACCTCTTATTGCATCCAGTGCTCCAGCAACTAGTTCTGGCTTTTGCCCAAGGCTGTGCCCACGTAACCTGACAGCACCTCACCTTGGCCTGTGCCACGTGCTTCCCCTTGAGGGCTTCCCCAATATCATCATGTGAAGCTCTTGGTTTCTCACTCGGCACTGACTTGGATCCTCACTTAGCACCCACAGGTCAACCACCCAGAAGTTCAGGGGAGTTAATACCCCAGGGGACCACTCTAAGCCAGCTGGAGAAGGACCTGACTCAGAAGGTCCTGTAGGACCGCCCCATCAGATGCCGAGAGCAGTGTTAAATCATCCTTACAAGGGCCTTCTCTCCTCCACGGCTTAGTTGCCCTAGCCCTCATTCTTGCTCCCAAGACCACATTCCAAGTAAGCCACCTACACACAACCTTTGTCTGAGACTCTGCTTTGGAAGGAACTCAGTCTGTTTCACAATTTCAGAATATGGACTACCATTGGGGCGCCTGGGTGGCTCAGTTGGTTAAGCGACTGCCTTCAGCTCAGGTCATGATCCTGGAGTCCCAGGATCGAGTCCCGCATCGGGCTCCCTGCTCGGCGGGGAGTCTGCTTCTCCCTCTGACCCTCCTCCCTCTCATGCTCTCTGTCTCTCATTCTCTCTCTCTCAAATAAATAAATAAAATCTTTTAAAAAAATGATTTAAAAAAGAATATGGACTACCAGTGGCCAACGACCAAAGCCTCTGAGGAGTATGTGGACTCATTCGTTCATTTAGTCATTCAACAAACATTTATCAACAGGTTACTGTGTCCCTGACAGCTTTTGTCAAACATACATTCTAGTAAGAAAAGACTGATAATAAACACACACACACATATACACACTTTATGCCAAGTAGTGCTAAATGCTAAGAAGAGAAGTAAAGCCCAGTAGGAAGAAAAAAAGAGAGAGATGAGAGATTGATTTTTAAAAGTGCGGCCAAGGAAGTCCTCATCAGCATGGTCATATTTGAGCAGAGAATAAAGTGAGAAAATTGGCCAGGAATATATATGGGTGAAAAACATTCCAGGAAGCAGGGCTGGCAAGTGACAAGGCTCTGAGGAAGCAGCCTTGTTTAGGGCACAGAGGGGAAGCCCCGGATGGCTGGAGAAGCCAGAGGGAAGAGGAGAACAGAAGGAGAGAGATGAAAACCCAGGGCTGGGCATCGTGCACAGCACCTTCTGGGCGATTATGAGACAGGAAGGCTCAGAGTACAAGAATGCTATTTAGAAGGGAGACAAATGGAGAGCCAACAGCCCTGGCAGTAATGTAGGTAAATGAGGGTGGGGACGTGCTCTGTGTCAGCAGTGGGAGAGATAGTAAGAGGTGGTTGAATTCTAGAAGTATTTCAAAGGCAGAACAGTCTAGATCTCCTGGTGGATTGCATGAGTAATGTGGGAGAAAGAGAAAACAGCCATGAAACCTCTCTGGGTTTGGCGAGGGCCACTTGAAAAATGTTGTCTTTTAGTGAGATGGGCAATTTCATTCTACAAACTCCATGGGCAAGGACTAGATGGCATTTTCCTCCACCCGGGCATGGGTCTCCTCTGGGGCGGCTCTCTTTCTCAGCTCTTTGCTCTCCCCTCCTTCGCCTTTCTTAATAAGCCCTTCCCTCAAGGGAAACCTTTACGAGAGCCCCACTGACCAGGGAGAAGGGACATACCCCGTTCAGGGATTCTCAGCCTGAGGGTCCGGGGACTAGAGCTGCTTTCCTTTACTCCCATCCTTCTGCCGCATCAACAGGCCTTCTTTACCATAACAGAGAATTACAGCTAAAAGAACTCCAAGAGCCAGGCTCCCTTTGAGGTGTCTCTAGGTTAGCCAAAGGCGACAGAAGACAAAGAAGTCTCTCTCTTTCCCCAAGGACACTGGGGAAAACGTTACCCTCTGACACAACAGCTACAGTGAACAATAAATACAGCCTACCCCCTAGCCAGAT
>NC_058409.1:10330631-10372242 GCF_002201575.2 Neomonachus schauinslandi | reverse complement strand
AAAAAAAAAAAAAAAGAATATAAACGGAAGGTTTACAATGGCCTGTGAGCCATACACGATTGTCCCCCTCCTGATACCTGTCTCTGACGCATCTCCTACTACTCTCCTCCTCACCCACACACTCCACCACACTGGCCCGCTTGCTGTTTCTCAAACACGCCAGGCATGCCTCAAGCCAGACTGCTGCTTCCTCTATCCCAGTGCTCATCCACCTGATGTCTGCATGGCTACGTTCTCACTCCATTTTCATACACTACATAATGTACTTGCTAATTTTGTCTGCTGCTTATTGTCTCTCTCTTTCCCCAGTTCCCTGCCAAGCCCACTTCCCACTAGAATATAAACTCCACTTGAGAATGCATTTGTACTTTTCTGTTTTGTTTTTCAATGCATTCCAAGAAGCTAAAATAATAACTGGCACATGGTAGAAGCTTAATATGTATATTTCAATGAAAGAATAATGTGTCAGAGTATCTAAAGATACAAAGCAATTATTAACAGAATAGGAGGGAGAAATAGATAGCAATGCAATAAGAGCAGATTTCAATACCCTACTTCCAACAATGGATAGATCATCCAGACACAATATCGATAAGGAAACGGGGGACTTGAACAACACTACAGACCAAAGGGGCCTAACAGACAGATATAGAACATTTCATCCAACAGCAACACAATACCCATCCTTTTCAAGGGCACAAGGAACATCTCCCCAGGATTGATCGTATGTTAAGCCACAAAAACAAATCGTAACAAATTTAAGAAGAATGAAATCATATCAAGTATCTTTCATCACGGCAATGGTGTAAAGTAGAAATCAATAACAGGAGGAAAATAACAAAATTCACAAATGTGTAAAAATTAACAAAAAAAGAAATTCCTAAACCATCAGTAGGTCAAAGAAGAAATTAAAGGGGAAATAAAAAAAATAGCTTTAAAAAGTATCTTGAGACAAATAAAAATGGAAATATAACATCAGAAGTCTTTCCTCTGAGATCAGGAAGAAGATAAGGATGGCCATTTGGACCACTTTTATTCAATAGAGTTCTGGAAGTCCTAGCCAAAGCAATTAGGCAATAAGAAGAAATAAAAGGCATCCCAACTGGAAAGAAAGAAGTAAAATCATCTGTTTGCAATGACATGATCATATGTGTGTGTGTGTGTGTGTGCGTGTGCACGTGTGTGTGTGTATATATGAAATCTTAAAGATTCCACCAAAAACCTGTTAGAACTAGAGAACCAATTTAGTAAAGTTGTAGGGTATGAAACCAACATGCAAAAATCGGTTGCATTTCTATACACTGACAACAAACTATACAAAAAATAAATTAAAAGAACAATCCCATTTAAAATAGTATCCAAAAAAAAAAAAAAAAAGGAATTAAATTTAACTACGGAGATGAAAAATCTGTACACTAAAAACTATAAAACATTGATGAAAGAAACTGAAGAAGACACACACAAAAATGGAAAGATAACCCATATTAACAGAAGAATTAATATTGTTAAAAGATCCATACTACCCAAAACGATCTACAGACTCCATGCAATCCCTATTAAAATCCCAATGTATTTTTCACAGAAATACCCAAAAAAGTCCTGAAATTCATATGGAACCACAAAAGACTGCAAATACCCCAACCAATCTTGAGCAAAAAAGACAAGTTGGAGGCATCACACTACCTGATTTAAAAATATACTGCAAAGCTATATTAATCAAAACTGCATGGGACTGGTATAAAAACTGATATATAAGCCAATGGAGAATAGAGGACCAGAAATAAATCCACACATTTATGGTCAGCTGATCTTTACTAAAGTTGCCAAGAGCACACAACAGGGAAAAGACAGTCTCTTCAATAAATAATGCTGGGAAAACTGGTTTTCCATATGCAGAAGAATGAAACTGAACATTTAACTCACTCCATATACAAAACTCAACTCAAAATGGATTAAAGACTTAAATGTAAGACCTAAAACCATAAAACTATTAGAAGAAAACATGTGGGAAAATTTCTTGACATTGGTCTGGGCAATAATTTTTTGGATATGACCCCAAAAGCACAGATAACAAGAATGAAAATAGACACATGGGCTTTCAACAAGCTAAAAAGTTTCTGCACAGCAAAGGAAACAGCCAACAGGGGCACCTGGGTGGCTCAGTCATTAAGCGTCTGCCTTTGGGCTCAGGCCATGGTCCCAGGGTCCTGGGATGGAGCCCCGCATTGGGCTCTCTGCTCCGCGGGAAGCCTGCTTCTCCCTCTCCCACTCCCCCTGCTTGTGTTCCCTCTCTCGCTGTGTCTCTATCAAATAAATAAATTTTAAAAATCTTAAAAAAAAAAAAAAAGGAAACAGCCAACAGAGTGAAGAGACAACCTATGGAATGGGAGAAAATATTTGCAAACCATACATCTGGTAAGGGCTATATCCAAAATATATAAGGAACTCAACAGGAAGGAAACAAATCACCCAATTAAGAAATGGGCAAAGCATCTGAACAGAGATTTCTCAAAAGAAAAATTATAAATGGCCAACAGATATATGAAAAGATGCTCAATAGCACTAGTCATCAGAGAAATGCAAATCAAAACCACAAGGACAGATCGCTTCACACCAAACAGAAATAGCTATTATCAAAAAGACAAGAAATAACAGGTGTAGTGACAATGTAGAGAAAAGAGAACCCTTATACCCTGTTCATGGGAATGTAAATTGCTTTAGCCACTATAAAAAAAACAGTACAGAGATCCCTCAAAATAGATATTAAAAGTAGAATTGCCATGTGATCCAGCAAACTCATTTCTGGGTATTTACTGGAAAGAAATGAAATCAGTATCTCAGAATGCTGTCTTCATTCCCATGTGTGTTGCAGTATTGTTCATAATAGCAAAATATGGAAACAGCCTAAGTTTCCATCAATGGATGAACGGATAAAGAAACTGTGGTACACATAAGCAATGGAATATTATTCGGGCATGAGAAAGAAATTCTACCACCTACAACAACATGGATGAACCAGGAGGACATTAATGAAGTGAAACATGCCAGACAAAGAATGAGAAATACTGTTATGAACTCACAGGTATAATCTTAAAAAAAAAAAAAAGTTGAACTCATAGAAGCACAGGGTAGAATGTTGGTCACCAGGAGCTGGGGAGGTAGAGGAAATGGGGAGATGTTGGTCAGAAGGTACAAAGTTGCAATTATGTAGGAAAAATACATCCAGAAATCTCATGTACACACGATGAGTACAGTTAATAAAACTGTATTGGACATGGGAAATATACTAAGAGAGTAGATTTCAACACCAAAAAACTAGTAACTGTGTGAGGAGATATATTCATTAGCTTGAAAGTAATAATTCTTTCACCATGTGTATGTTATATAGCTTAAATATACAATTTTTATTTTAAAAAGAGAATAATGTGGAGGTCAAAGTGGAAACTGACATATCTAGCATGGTGAGAGAGAGAGAGGGTGAATTTCAAGGAAACCAGGTCAATTCTCTCTCCTCTGCAGAACCAGTAAGGGCTCATTGCAACAAGTGCATGAAAAGCTGGATAAAAATGGGAGTGTGTCTGCTGAAGTCATCAGCGTCCCATAGAGCAAAAGAAAGGTGGGTCACAGAAGAGTGAGCAGACACACAAATACAGAAATCAACAGAGAAATGGCAGAGCATCATTTTGAGGAAGTTTGAGGACAAGGTTTCTCCCCAACACACATACCTTATCCACAGGCATCTTTAGTGATAGGTACTGACTAACACACCTGGGATCAGAAGCGTGGCCTCACAGAAAACAGCAGAGGGAAAGGCTGGTTGGTTTTATGCACCAACAGCTGAGTTGGTGTGTTTAAAACCACTGCTAATGTAATACATATCTGAGGTCATAGATGCTGCCCCATTTATCTAATATTTGCAGATTGTTGGGTGACAAATTTTATTTCCCACCTCAATACATTCTATGAGGTTAATTACATCAGTAGCTTGTAAAAACCTATCCCGCCTCCACCTAAGCAAAACTTCAGGGGTGTTCATACTGTCTGAGGTTTAGCAATGCTGAAGAAAGATCAATATAGAAACAGTCCTAACCACACTGCATAAACATACACTCACAAAGCAATTTGTTCAGACTCCGCAGTGGGGGGCGGGGGGGTTGTATGTTTCCAGTTTCCACAGAACACTTTCATTTAATATTTTCTGTACCAAATTCAGACAGCAAATTATATATAAGTCAACTCCATTACAGAGCCTCTGAGATCTAGAGACCGAGCAAAGGGGATAGCAAAACTTAGGCAAAATAATCTTGCTCCAAGATTTCATGTATAGACGTGACTCCTTAGTTTAGAAACAATGTTACTGTGTATCTGACAAAGGGATCTTTTACTTAACAAGTAGCAAGCTTAGTTAGCAGAACAATTTCTGAACCCGGAGTTAGAAGATCCATGTTCATGTTCTAATCCTCAGTCCACCGCTCATATTTGGGAGAAGTGGCTCAGCCTACTTGAGCCTCATTTCCCTCCTTTGTAGGATAAAGATGATTCTACCTCCCTGTATATTTCATATTGTGCTATTATCATCAACTGAGATCATGTATATGAACATGTTTGGAAAACTATAAATTATAATTGATATAAAGTTTTTGCAATACAGTCCATGCCCACGATTACATTTAATTATGAAACTGCCACAAATATACAAGTTATTATTTTACTTTACAAATATAAGTCACAGCATGATTCAATATATTCCATGTGAATGGCAAATAAGTCCCCCAACACATGGAATATAGTCATTTAGGCTGCATTTAATGAAAACCATATTTTGAGGCATCATTTTTTTTTTCTCTTCAAAGAAGACATCCAAAATGGCCTTAGAAACACACTAAGCAAGGAATAAATAGAGGTAAGAGAGTAAAATTGTTTCAGATTTACACTTCATAGAACTCTAATGTCATGTAGTGAAATCATAAGTAGTGAATATATTTTCTCGAGCTATCTACACTGCTATAAAGACACAGTGAAATATATCTTTATCTTGTTTGATAGCACTTGGTAAATATTGTTCACTTAACAGACGTTATAAATTACTCACTGCCAAAGAGGAAGAAGAAAGTCAGTCTTTACAACTATGAAGTGATCAAAAGGCTCTATTTAAAAACTTGGAGGCCACAGTCATAAAATGTGATTTAACTGAAGATTTTATGGTATGCTTATGAACAAGTAAATCAGACTCTTCAGTGTTTATCTCTGATAACTGCTGGTTTCACAAACCATCACCCAAGAATGAGATGCTATAATTAACCCCTAATACAGAGATTCCAGGAGCAGCCCATGGGTAATAAAAATGGTAACGGCTTTTGTGTCTGTGAAGGGGCACTCTTTAACTTTCTTGATCAAATATCAGGTCTGAATTTTTTTTTAAGTAATCTCTACACCCAACGTGGGGCTCAAATGCACAACCCTGAGATCCAGAGTCGCGTGCTCAGCCAGCCAGGTACCCCTCAGATTGGAAATCTTGAAGGAGACAAAAAGGGACAATATCTGGAGTATTGTGGATTTTTTCAAGGTAAACCTTGTTTATATAAGAAGAATTAATTTTCACAAAACTTGTCAAAAGGTACTCATGGAACCAAAGTACAAATAACTCTTCATCTCCTTAGGATTCTGTTATGAAATAAAAATAAGTGAGTTGTCTAAGGAATATTCTAAAACAATCATTGGCAAACGTTTTCCATAAAGGGCCAGATGGTAAATAGTTTAGGCTTTGTGGGCCATACAATCTCTGTTGCAGATCCACAAATCTGCTGTAATAGCTGAGAAGCAGCCATAGACAATATGTAAATCAATGAGCGTGGCTATGTTCCAATAAAACTTTCTTTCTGGACGCTGACATTGGAATGTCGTAGACTCTTCATGTGCTATGAAATGTTTTGGTTTTGATCCACCACTGAAATGTGTAAAAGCCATTCTTAGTTCTCGGGCTATACAAAAAGAGGTGTCGTGCAGGATTTGACCTGAGGGCTATCAGCTGCCAACCCCCATCCTAAGATATCACAGACAGTATCCCCCTAATAGACAAAGGTCATTTTGCTCCTGAAGCCTGTGGGTTTCTCGCCATTTATCTAATTTTTTGGAAGGTAAGAAAGGAAAACCTATGCCCTACTTCTAGTATAAACTCTGACTTCTGGACTCATCACTGAAGCTGACTTACCCCCTTTGGTAAAAGTAAAAAAAAAAAAAAAAAAAAAGTACAGGACACAGAACAAAGCCATCACCCCGAAACCTCTCCATGCTATCCTTTTATATACTCACACTCTCTCCATCCCAACACACACACACCACTGTCCCGTCCTCTGTCACTAGAGTGTTGTCTTTTTGAGAATGTCATACAAATGAAATCATACAGTGGGCAACCTTTCTTGAGATTCATTTTTTTCACCAAGCAAAACGCCTTTGAAATTCATCCACGTTGTTGGGTCCATCAACTGTTTCTTCCTGTTTATTGCTGAGATATTCAGGGTTCCATTATATGAATGCACCATGGTGCATTTATCCATTCACCCAATGAAGGACATTTGGGTTGTTTCCAGTTATTAGTGATTACAAAGAGAGCTTCTATAAATATTCATGTATATAGGTTCTTGTGCGAACAGCAGTCTCCAGTTTACTTGAGAAATTAGCCAAGAAAAGGATTTCTGGGTATGTTCAACTTTAAAAGGAACTCTCCAACAGAGCAGCCAGACCGTTTTGTATTCTAATTACTTCACATCCTCACCAGCACTTGGTATCATCAGTATTTTTCTTTAGTTTGGTCGCTGTAACAGGTATGCCAAGATTTCAATTTGCATTTTCCCAATGGTTAATGATGTTGGATATCTTTTCCTATGTTTTCTTCCCACCCACATTTGCTCTTCAGTGAAGTGTCTGTTCAACTCTCAGACCCACTTTTAAGCTGGGTTGTTTGTTTTCTTACTGTTGAGTTTGGAGTGTTCTTTATATACTCTATACAAGCTGTTCGTTGGGTATGTGATTTGCAAATACTTCCTCCCAGTCTGTAGCCTGTCTTTCATTCTCTTAACACTTTTCATTTATAAAACAAGCATTTTTAAGTTTGATCAATTCCAATTTATCCATTTTTATTAATTTTATGGATCTGTTTTTGGTATCGTAGCTAAGAACTTCATCTAAATCAGGTCATAAAGATTTCTAATGTTTTCTTTGAAACATGATTTGGTTTTATATTTTGCATTTAGAGATTCTATTCATTCTGTGTCAACTTTTTAATAAAACGTTTAATAAAACCTTTCAATTAAAGGTATTTTTGGTTTTGGTTTTGGTTTTTGCATAGAGGTCCAACATCAAGGTCCTACTCGCCATTGATTTGCTTTGGCACCTCTGTCAGAGACAAATTAGTCATATTTATGTATATATCTATTGCTAGACTTTCTGTTTTGTTCCATTAGTCTATCCCGTCATAAATACCACACTACCTTTACAGTGAAGCTTTAGCATAAACGTTAAAATCAACAGTAGCAGGATTCTTTAAGCCAGTTCTCTGAGACTCTGTTCTTTCTCTTTCTTTCTTTCTTTTTTTTTTTCTATTTATTTGAGAGAGAGAGAGAGAGAGGGAGAGAGAAACTCAAGGAGACTCTGTGCTGAGTGTGGAGCCTGACATGGGGCTCAATCTCACAACCCTGAGATCATGACCTGAGCCCTTCGGTCAAGAATCAGACGCTTAACCGACTGAGCCACCCAGATGGCCTTTTTCGTTTTCTTAATAGCATTTCTCTCTGTTGTTCCAATGGGATAATCTTCTCTACCTTCCCATTCCCTGCTCTCCCTGTCATCTCTATTCTGCTATGGTGCCAACATGTTTCCACCTTTGGTTACTGTTATTTTTCAGTTTTAAATTTTTCACTTGGTTCTTAACTGTACCTTCTACTTGCTCAGACTTTCTACATGTTCGTTCCTTTTGAGAGTGTTCACCCTTCCTTACTGGAGCATTTCTCTAACAGCTGCTTCAAAGTCTATGCAGAATATTCCATCATCTGAGTCATCCAGGCATCGGCATCTATTGATCATCTTTTCCCACGTGAGCCGAAATTTTCCTCTTTCTGTGCCAAGTAATCTCGACTATTATAAGACTGTAGCTCTTACTGAAATCCTACGAAAAATGTCAATGTTTTGGTTTTGGGCAGCAAAGAACTTGGTGGGATTCAAGCCTCAAGTTCTAATCAGCCTTTCCTAGGCTGTGGCTCCACAGGCAGCTCCATTCTCAAAGCCTCTGTGATGCTATTTGGATCTCAATGTCTGCTATCCAGTGACCAATCTGGGACCGGGGCAGTGGTCTGTTCTGTAATTCAGTCTGTAAAATCTATGGCGTAGGGTCAGGTATCCTAAGGTAGCTTGGATAGGACCCCAGGAGTTCATAAACAACGTCATGGAGCCCCTTTTGCAAACGCCTCCCTTTCTGAAATCTATTCAGTTCTCTGTGGTTCACTGAAGATCCCCCTCTGGACCCATTTATCACAGTCCTGCTGCTATACCTGCTCTGTACTTCTGGGGACTGTCATAGCGGGGCCAGGAAGCAGGAAGACAGAGAGACAGACAGAAGATCAACTAGGTATTTGCCCCACCCTCCTGAGGCCGCAGGAGGGAGGCTCCCCTCAGAGTTCCCCTGGAAGAGGAAGGCCAGAAGCTCCCCGTTTGGAGTTCTCCTGGACTTGGCCTCATGCAGTGCTCCACTCAGCTGACTGTGATCTTTCACTGTAGTAAAACAGAACTGTGAGTATAACAGACATCCATGAGTTCTTGAACGAGGACCCAGCCGTTCCCTTCACTACCTCCATTTTGACCTCGGTCTGTACTTTCTAACAGATTGAGTCCTTCTGTCCAGCTTATCTCTTCACTCAGGCAGAAGACCCAACAGGTAAAGCATCCCATGATGGGCACCAAAACTAACCCCTCAAGCAGTAAGAGCTGCCATGACACCAGCAACACCCCGTGTAACTGACCCCCAAGACAATGACCCATCTGACTTTTACCCCCTGGCCACACAGACCCACTGACCTTGGTCTCACATTTACGTTACGAAAACCTAGAGGTATTTTCCACACTCTGGAGATCATTCTTGGGACGTTAGTCCTCTGCCTTCCTGGGGTTGGCCTCACTGAAATAAACTCCTTTCTTGTTTCACCCACCACTGTCCCTCTGCCTCTGGATTTACGAGCGGCGAGTGGCCGAAGCCCGGGCCGTATGGGACCCCTGGAGCTCAGGTGCTCTTGGGACCCTGCAACCTGGTTTGTCAGAAGTGAGGGTGGTTTTGTAGACTGGTCCCTAACTTCACAGTCTGTGTCCCTTATTTGGATGTATTAAAATTAGGGTAGGCCAGGGAAGGCATTGTCTTTGAATATAGCTCGTGAAACTATCCAGGCTTTTTCAAGACTCTGGCATAATCCCAGAACCAGAGAAAGAAGATGTAATTGAAAAGCCTTCCTGGGGAATCCTGATATGCTCCTGAATTAAAAAACTACTTCCACTGAGAATTCTTGGTATTTTCTAAAGATGTAACAAAGCAGGAGATAGCCAGGAGTTGGACAGAGTTTATAAGTTGATTGCTTTAACACTGTCCTGTTTAAAAGCCTTCCCTGGCCTGCCATTACCCAAGTAATAAATCAAATAAGCTTCACAGTCTATATTCTCTGCAATCGGACCCCAAACCAGCTTTATTTTCTGCTGCTTCCTTCCACACCATCCCAGCGGGTCCTCTCCCAAAACTCTGATTTAATGGTCTAGGGTGGGGCCCTGGCATCAATATATTTTTGAAAGCTTCCCAAATGATTCTACTATGGATCCAGGAGAGATAAGCTCCTAATGTTTTATTTTATAGCCAAATAGATCACTATTTATTACATAAACTTAGGATAACACCATATTTTTACCTCCAGAAATCCACATGTTCTTGAAAGTCCAGCACAAATGATAAACTTTCCAGGAAGCCTTCCCAGATCACACTAGACCAGAATCAATGTCTCCTTCTCTGGGTTCTCCCTCATGTTTTGTGTGCACCACTCCATAGGACTTTTCCACATTCTGCATTGTAACACGCTTAAGAAGCTGAAATGAAAGAATAATATGATCCAAATACCAGTTCTGTGAATTACCCTGTGATTTTAATATAATGTTTAATTCCCAAAGATTTAAATACTTCACCTATAAGGTTTGAAGAACCAATGGTTACCTTACAGTGTTACTCCAAGGTTTAAATGAGACGCTTCTGTGCTCCCCAACCTTCTTCACGTGATAGTACATAGAAAATGTGATTTTAATAGCTTATTGGTGGTGTTACCGGAGGCCAAGGGTATAAGAGCACCTGAGCTCTGGGGGTCCCAAATGGACCAGGTTTAGAGGCTCACCACTAGGAAATCCAGAGGCAGAGAGACAAGCGATGGTAAACCAAGAAAGGAATTCATTTCAGTGAGGCCAACATTGGGAAGAGAGGACTATAACGTCCCCAAAACTAACTCCAAAGGGCAGAAAATACCTCTAGGTTTATACAAGGACAATATGGGGCAAGGACAATATGGGACAAAGGTCAGTGGGTAAATACAGGTGTACAGTGGAGGTCAGGTCAATCGCTGTCTTGGGGTCAATCCCGGGGGGTCTTGTTGCTTGAGGGGGGAGATTCAGTTCCCATCATAAGATATTTTGTCTGCTGCATCTTTTGCCTGAGTTAAGTGATAGCATGGAAGGAAGGACTTATCTGTTAGAAAGTATGGACGGAGGTCACAATGGAGGTAGTTAAGGCAATACCTGGGTCCTCGTTCAATGGGGGATGCTTGTGGCCAGAGGTGATGGGCAGTGGCTCCCCTTTACTCTAGACCTTGCCCTTCTGCTCTAAGAGGTAAGACCAGTCTCTGGACATACCTGTAATCCATTCAAAAAATACTGACTGGGCGCCCACTGAGTTCACAAGGAGAGCATTAAAAACTACTGATGCGTGGCCATCACCCCCAGAGGTAGCAATTTCATTTGCCTGGGGCACAACCTGAGACAGTGGGAGTCTTTAAAGCTCCTAGATCATTCTCACGTGCATCTAAGGTTGGGGACTACTGGACATAAAAAATTTGAATCAGAAACATCATTAAGTAAACTTCAGTTATAAATTTCTTAAGAGCGGAGCATGTGTATTTTTCAAGTCATAGAACATTACCCAATCCCCAATCTCTTTTTTTTTAAAGATTTTATTTATTTACTTGAGAGAAAGAAAGTAGGGGAGCAGGGGCAGAGGGAGAGGGAGAAACGGACTCCCAGAACCCCGGGACCACGACCTGAGCCGAAGGCAAACTCCTAACCGACTGAGCCACCCAGGTGCCCTTCCAATCCCCAATCCTAATCAACATTATTCCTTCAAAAGCATAGATGATCAATAAATATTTTTTGAAATGCGACTGAATTCAACAAAGAAATACAACTTAAAAGGTCAAGGCAGGTTGTGGAGGTCGCTGGACAAATCATCTCCAAAGTGGGCTAGACATGACTCACACGGACTTGGGACCCTCAGAACTCCGTTGACAGACACCATCTACCTTCTCTGTGCACACAGCAGCTCTCAGGCTTAGTGGAGCAGATCCATACACCATATCATCAGGATACCACTAGTGTTTCCAAATCTTTTATTTTTTTTATATTTTATTTATTTATTTGACAGAGAGAAAGAGAGCATAAGCAGGGGGAGGGGCAGAGGGAGAGGGAGAAGCAGACTCCCTGCTGAGCCGAGAGCCCAACTTAGGGCTTGATCCCAGGACCCTGGGATCATGACCTGAGCCAAAGGCAGATGCTTAACCAACTGAGCCATCCAGGCATCCCTCCAAATCCAACCATACAAAGTAAAGTAATAAAACAAATGTTAAAGAAAGAAAAAGTTCCATATAACCAGGAATGTTTGCAGGCCTATTTCTTTCAATTCAAGAAAGCTGAACATCTTGAAGTCTAAAGAATGTTTTCCCCTTTTATGTTCTTGGGTTTCATGGTAAACAGGATTACCTCTCACAGATTTTGCCTCCAATGTTTGGAAACCTTCAAATAGAAAAGAGACTCCTCAGTGACTCTGGTTCTAATTAATGAAATCACTTAATGTAAAGGGGCTTATCTTTATGAATTCATCAGAAATTCCAAAACTCATAATTAATTCCATTTATATTCACAAAATCCTAAATGTACTTCCATTGAGTATTTTCATGGAAGATAGTAGGTTCATCTCACCACTGGCCAACCTCACCAAGAATAACAAAAGAGGCAGTAATCCCAAATGAGGCATTCCATCTCTGTTCCAAAGCCTGAAATGTATCTGGGCAGTCATGTAAACAAAATTTCAGAGAGCGTAAAACATATAAAACACTGCCCCCCAAACACACGCACGCACACGCGTACATTCACACACCTGTTACTTCTGTCATGCACCTTGGTAGGTGAAATACTTAAGTTTGACTCTTCTAGCTTTCATATAATACTGGATGTGCCATTCAAACACATTTCTGTGCCTCAGTTTCCATATCAATAGAAGGAGGGGGCCACAACATCATAGATGCCTCAGAGGCCCTGATTAGGATTTCAAGGAACTTCAAGTAAATGAAAGAGAAACCAGCATTTGCTGAGTGCTTGCTTTCAGAAGTTAATCATGTGGTTGCAACAGAGAAAAACATACCTAAGCTAGCTTAGCAAAAAGAAATTTGGGGAGGGCAGTTACCTGGCAGGCTCAGTCAATAGAACATGTGACTTTTTTTTTTTTTTTAAGATTTATTTATTTATTTGAGGAAGAGCACAGCAGGGAGGAGCAGAGGCAGAGAGACCCCAAGCAGACTCCCCTCTGAGTGCGTAGCCCAGTATGGTGCTCAATCCCACAACTCTGAGATCATGACCTGAGCCCAAACCAAGAGCTGGAATCTCAACTGACTAAGCCACCCAGGCACCCCAACAGAGCGCGTAACTCTTGATCTCGGGGTCATGAGTTCCAGCCCCACATTGGGCGTGGAGCCTACTTTAAAAAAAAAAGAAAGAAAGAAAGTTTTTGGAAAGTATCAGTAATACCCAAAGGCAGGCATTAGAGTAGGACCTGATAAGGGACCAGGTCCAAGAAGTGGGCTCTCCAGAACCAATACGAATCTCATCGGATTCTACGTGACAAAGGTTCCCGCTGCTATTTTTCTCTGAACATTGCCTTTATTTGTTCTTTCTCTACCCAGTGGTTCTCTTTGCACTAGTAAAAAGTAGCCCCAGTGGTTAAAAAAAAGGTGAGTACATCCCTGCTGACCACTGACGTCTCACCTCCAGAACCCAAGACCAACTAATAAGAGTCCCAGTGAAAAATGAGAAGTGAGTCTGATCAGTCTAGCTTGGAGCAGCCAGCCCCCCAGGGTTGAGTCACTAGGGAGAAAAGTGTTCAGTGGTTCTGACTGGGAGGCAAAGGCCCATTCTTGCCCCAAGGACTGCAAGTTCCTGGCACCGTGGCAGAAGATAGAAGAGAGGTCTATTCTACCTTCCACGTGCTAGGCCTGCTCACTCACTGCCTCAATCTTTGCAACAACCTTACAACACAGGGTTTTGTCCTCATTTTGGGGAAAAAAAAAAAATGGCTGATGCTCAGAAGTTTGAGGGACTCGTCCAAGACCACATGGCAAGGAGCAGTTGAGAAGCCCACGTTCTCAGCACTGAGAGATGAGCATCCTTGGCACAAGTTACACCACTGGATGGTATGTGCTATATATTTTCATTAATGCAGCAAATATTTGACAATAATGTAGTCAGTTGATGGTTTTGCTTGGACATTCTAGGCACAGTAAACAATATCTTGGTCACTGACTTTTTACAAACGAGAAGCAACAGTAAGTATGACTGTAAAAAGCTGACAGTTCACTTTCCTTAGCACACGCCTCCCGGGCACTAACAAATGGTCTGTGTTCAGAAAGAATAGCAATCATTCTGGTGCTAAATTCTTTACCCGCACATCTCGCTGGGTCCTCCAAACATGCCAATGATGGAGCTACCACTGTTATCCCCATTAACCAGGTGGAAAAAAAAAAAACAGATTGAGAGAGGCTCGGTAACTTGCTCCAGTCTCCCATTACATAGCGGCACCCCTGGCTTTTAAATCAGGGCCAGTTGGGGGCACCTGGCTGGCTCAGTCAGAAGAACATGAGACTCTTGATCTTGGGATCATGAGTTTGAGCCCCATGTTGGGGGTAGAGAACCACTAGGCTTTGCAGACAGGTCATGTATGCAAATATATCATATACAACAGCCTGTATTAATTCTCTAGCTAATATTCGGCATATTTTCAAAAACACCAGAAATAACATTTTGCCAGGAGTTTTTCATCCCGTATTTATTGGCAGTCTGTTCTGTACCAAATATTGAGCCAGGTAGTTTATATTTTGATTTTTTTTATAGACAGACTACAGTCAACTGATTTTTCTTTTTTAACAAGATAATGATCTGATTTCCTTGGAAAGAAATGACCAATCTTTCAAAGGAAACTTTTTTTTTCCCTTTGAAAAGAAAAGAGAGTGAATTCTGGTCCTTGTCAGCAGATTTGCCCAGCGTCCTCTGGAACGAATTCTGAAGGACGATCGCCCAGCCTCCAGCCTGAGGCATGGGTTATCTCGAACTCTTACTCACCTGGGTCCTCTCTTCAGTAATTCCTCATCTACAGCCATGTGAGGTAGTGGGTAAAAGCAGGAAGACAACAAATAAATGAACACATTGGTTAAAAAAGCAAACCAGTTTAAATTTATCACATTTAAAGAAAGTGAAATGTAAAATGCTCTACCCATGTGTGTTGTAAGTTAGGAAAAGCTCGTTAAACTGGCATGTATTTAATAAGTATAATTCATTATAAACCCAATGTTTCAGTTCTGTTAAAGGAAAATCAAAGAAGGGGTACCTGGTGGCTCAGTCGGTTGAGCGTCTGGCTCTTGATTTTGGCTCATGATCTTGGGGTGGTGAGATCGAGCCCTGCATCAGGCTCCACGCTCAGTGTGGAGTCTGCTTGAGGTTCTCTCTCTCCTTCTGCCCCTCCCACTCATGTTCTCACTCTCTCTCTCTCTAAAATAGATAAATCTTAAAAAGTCAAATCAAAGAAGAAAAAGCAAGTAACACAATCAAAGAAGGATTATATAAATAAAGAATAAAGTGGAAGAAAAAAGAGAAAAATTCCATTCATACACTTAGAGACACATTAAAATCTCAAAGAGATAGAGTGTTAGAGGAAAAGTAAAAGAGAAGAATTTGTGGTGGAGGGAAGGGGGACCAAAGACTCGTTGGTTTCCAATCAATGTGATTCAGAATGTGGTCAGAGGAGCATGAAAATTGCCCAGAGCACCTGTGAAAACACAGCCCGTTGGCGCCACTCTAAACCTATGAGTCAGACTCACTGAGGGCTTGGACCCAGAAACCTGTCATCAAAACAACCTCCTCAGTTGTGCTCCCGGGTACACTAACACCTAGGAACCACTACCTGAGGATCGACAGGAGTGGGCTCTGTGTGGCAAGATGCAAAACTTCAGTGTTCTTAACCCCAATGTCAAAACTGATCGATAATATTTCATACCTTGAAGAAAGATGAAGACTTCGATTTTAAAAATGGCAGAAACATATGAATTCAGAACACCAATATTTTATTCCCACCTAATCTGAGAGCATTTCTTCTTGTCATTTTTAAGAGGGAAAACTCCACTTCCTGGTGGTACAGGGTCAAACCTTACATTTGACTCAACAATTAAGATTGCTTATTTTCTAATCATTGACAATAGAGAATTTCTGTGAACTACTTGAATTGTGTATGAGATTTTAGAACATATGCTCATTTTTATGAAGAAAATGTTCATAGGATTTATCACATTTTCAGACTGGGTTAATGACTCTCCTCCAAATCAAGAACCACTTCTTAAAGTTAATACTAAGACTTTTAAAAATTCATGTTGCGGGGTGCCTGGGTGGCTCAGTTGGTTAAGCAACTGCCTTCGGCTCAGGTCATGATCCTGGAGTCCCGGGATCGAGTCCCGCATTGGGCTCCCTGTTCAGCAGGGGGTCTGCTTCTCCCTCTGCCCTCTTCCCTCTCGTGCTGTCTCTCATTCTCTCTCTCTCAAATAAATAATTAAAAAAAAAATCTTTAAAAAAAAAATTCATGTTGCATTTTTGCAACCATAGTCACAAAGCCTACCTTGATTAATCCAATCATCTTCTCTGACCAGTCAGCCAAAAATTTTCTTCATTGTCTCAAAACAGGCAGTAAGGTCTGAAAATCAAGCTTCGATGCTTGACAAATTTGGATTTGGAGAGCTGAACTTGAAGTCAGATAATACAGCCAGATTGACTCATCTTCCACAACTTTGCTTCCTCTTATGTTCCATAGAGTTCCACTGTCAGTTTGTGTCTAAAATTCCTTGCTGGTGTAGAGTTCAAACTCCTTCCCTTCATGTCCCCATGTTTACATCACTGTCTAGAATTTTCTTTTATTTGACACTGGAGGAAATGACTGTTTTTTTAAACCCTCAAAGTCCAATGGCTCACAGCTCATGCTGCAAAGCCAGCCAGTTTCCATGTATAAGTTCACAGATTTTCCATTCTTAATACAGATTTATAAAAGGAAATTTCACCAATTTTAAATAGCATCATTTATCAAGTTTATTGCTCTGGCAAGTCTGATTTCTTAAGTTACCTGGCTAAATGACTTTTACGTGGCTCCAGTCTTCTGGCAAAAATTCATTTTTAAAATTTTGGCACAAGGGGAAGGTGTAAGAAATGGTACACGTGAAATACGTACAGTGCTTGGTGTGTAAGTTATGCCTCAGTAAAATGGTTTTTTAAAAAAATAAGTAAACAGGGATGCCCGTGTGGCTCAGTTGGTTAAGCGTCTGCCTTCAGCTCAGTCATGATCCTGGGGTCTAGGGATCGAGTCCCACATCGGGCTCCTTGCTCAGCGGGGAGCCTGCTTCTCCCTCTGCTTGCTGCTCCCCCTGCTTATTCTCTCTCTCTGACAAAATCTTTAAAAATTTTTTTTTAATTTTAAAAACTAAATAAAAAGCTAAGGGGGAAAAAAAAAGCACAAGATATCCCAATCAGCACCCAATGAATTTGCAAATTTATTTAGGCTGTGAAACAGGGACCAATCCTTTGTTTTCTTTACCAAGTCAGTCTCCCTCCCCCTTTAATTATAAAGAACATACTGCAAATCACATATTCAGTCACCCTACAAATTAACCAGAGTCCTTACGAAAACTAGAAATCAGTTCATATTTCATGCACCCAGAGAAGGTTCAATTAATCACACAAACAAAAGAATTTTTAATGTGCCTGCCTTCTCATTGCCACCAACATCTGCTCACTCCTAGTACCCTGAGCGCCCTTCGTGGATGCAAGTTGTGTTTTAGAATTGACCTTAGCTTAACATATATATTATAAAAAAAAAAAATAGTGTAATCAGCCCAGTATGTGCTTTGTGTGTCTTTTGAGGCGAAAAAGTAATACTTGTGGTCGGTCTGTCAACAATGGAGAAAACATACATTTATTACTGATGTAGGCAATTTCAAAATATTTCACTTCCCTTGTCTTCTCCCTGAAAAATGAAACTTTATCGACCCTTAAGGTTTTTATCAACATTTCACTTCTGGGGGTGTCTTCATCGTCCCAGGGACCATGCTCAGGTTCATGATTTGATCTCGTGAATTATAGCCGAAGGGATCCCAAGGATATAACTAGGTACTGGCATCTGACTATCCTTTCCCATTTTAAAACCAAAATGCGTAACTGTAACAGAGGATAGATTCTCATCATTCTCAGACAGATGTGCATAGCCTTCCAGAAAACGCGGTGGGGGGGGGGGGGAGGAATGTACTAATTAGTCTCCCAAATGCTGGCCTGAGAACAGTACCTCATCAGCACCCTCCATGCCTGGGGAGCCCAGGACTTCCCTGCCCACCCCAATCCCAGCCCCAATTTTGCCACAAAGATCCCACATCCGTAGTTCTGGGTAGAGCTCTGGATTGTCGATATTTGGAACACTTCTCTGTGTCACTGACAGGCAGCCAGTTTGGGGGTCAGGTGAACTAAGCGAACTTTGAGAGTGTTTGAAATCCTCGGAATCTCTAAATTTTCATTTGAAGGGTTCACAGTTACTTACGAAAGAGATCATAGAAAGACATGTGTTCCAACACATGGTTGGAAGAAACAACCGTCCAGCTCCTACTCCTGCACATGCAGAGGATATAGGGTGGGGTCATGCGTGCTGGATGTGCTGTGTGGGACTCAAGTCTCTTCCCTGCCCGCACAGCTCTCGCCTGTCCTTCGGGAGCAGAAACCTTGCAAACTATATTTCCCACGCATCCCTAGCAAGATTCCATCGGTGTCAGGCTGTTATCCACCATTTCGAGGGACGAGAAAGAAAAAGCTAGAGCCATATTTCTTCAACAGCAGCTCCTGGCAGGAGGGTGGACATGGGTAGACAGGTGACTCCAGTGTTCGCCAGCAAATTCTAGGAGCCCAAGATACCCAAGTCCTCTGGTGGATGACTTTCCTGAGATTTTCTGAAAGCAACCTTCTTGATGTACACCCCTCCCCACTCCCCATCCCTGAAACGGCTGTGTAAGCCCCTCAGGCTCTGTATTAAATCTCTTCCTTCCTGGATCGGAAGTGGCCACTGTTTCCTGGACATGGCAGGATCAGTCATGGTTATACCCATGAGCCTGCAGATTCTTAGAGCTGAAGATATTAATCCAGGAATTTGCTCTCTGTGCCCAGGAGAGTTACAACCCAGCAGACAGAATCTCCTAGAAAATGTACAGTAAAAACTCACAAATCCCAGAGCTCCAGTGGGAGACTACATGTGAATCAACTCACTGAAAATTCAAGTGCTCCCTAGCGTGGGCTCCAAGAGCAAAGGTGGCAAATCTCTCCCGCAGGGGGCAGGACACCTTCCCCATTCATAAAGTTCCGGGAAAATTGGCTAAAACTCCATCCTGGTGCAAAGTGAACTCTAATACGATGCCTCATCTCTAACGTGGTGCTCTCCAGAGTTTTTCTCTTATGGAGTCTAGGGCAACCTTAAAGAAAGGTTTGAGTCCAAGACCACCAGAAATGTGAGCATCTCCAAATACTAAATTCTTCAAGGATTTGGGGAGAGATTTATTTTGGCATGAGTTAACTTTAGAAGAGTTAGAGGATGACAGATGTAAATATATGAAATATATGGATTTTTTTTCCTCTTCCCTGGTCAGAAAGCAACCCAGAGTTTCAAAAAATGGGATAGAACCTGGAAAATGAGATCAATGAGACTGGTTCAATACAATAATGCCTTCTGTGATGAGTGAAATGTTCTTTATCTGCGTCGTCCTACAGGGTAGCTCCTGATTACATGTGTCTGCTGAGCATATGATACATGGCTAGTACAACGGAGCAAATGTTTAATTTTATATAACCTTAATCTAAATTTAAATTTAAACAGTCACATGTGGCTACTGTTGGAGAGCACAGATTTTTCAAACACAGGTCTTACAACAATATAAAAATGTTATATTTACGTTGGGAAAATTGGACCGCCACATGCAGAAAAATGAAACTGGACCACTTTCTTACATAAACCCAAAACGGATGAAAGAATTAAATGTGAGACAGGAATACATCAAAATCCTAGAGGAGAACACAGGCAGTAACCTCTTTGACCTTGGCCACAGCAACTTCTTGCTAGACACATCTCCAAAGGCAGGAGAAACAAAAGCAAAAAATGAACTATTGGGACCTCATCAAAATAAAAAGCTTTTGTACAACAAAGGAAACAGTCCACAAAACTAAAAGGCAACCGACAGAATGGGAGAAGATATCTGCAATGTCTTATCAGATAAAGGGCTAGTATCTAAGATCTATAAAGAACTTATCAAACTCAACACCCAAAAAACAAATAATCCAGTCAAGAAATGGGCAGAAGACATGAACAGACATTTCTCCAAAGAAGACATCCAAATGGACACATGAAAAAATGCCCCATAGCACTCGGCATCAGGGAAATACAAATCAAAACTACAAAGAGATATGACCTCACACTGGTCAGAATGGCTAAGATTAACAAGACAGGAAACAAAAAATGTTGGTGAGGATGCAGAGAGAGGGAAACCTCCTTACACTGCTGGTGGGAATGCAAGCTGGTGCAGCCACTCTGGAAGACAGTACAGAGTTTCCACAATAAGTTAAAAATAGAGCTACCCTACAACCTAGCAATTGCACTACTAGGTATTTATCCAAAGGATACAAACATAGTGATTCAAAGGGGCACCTGCACCCCAATGTTTATAGCAGCAATGTCCACAATAGCTAAACTATGGAAAGAGCCTAGATTTTCATCAACAGATGAATGGATAAAGAAGACACAATGGAATATAATTCAACCATCAAAAAGAATGAAATCTTGCCATTTGCAATGACATGGATGGAACTAGAGGGTATTATGCTGAGCGAAATAAGTCAGAGAAAGACAAATACCATATGATTTCACTCATATGTGGAATTTAAGAAGCAAAACTGATGAACACAGGGGAAGGGAAGAAAAAATAAAATAAGATGAAAATTGAGAGGAGGCACACCATAAGAGATTCTGAACTCTAAGAAACAAACTGAGGGTTGCTGGAGGGGAGGTGGGTGAGGGGATAGTGGATGGGCATTAAGGAGGGCACTTGATGTAATGAGCACTGGGTGTTATAAGCAACTGATGAAGCACTAAATTATACCTCTGAAACTAATAAAAAATTACAAAATGCATCATGTAGTCAATTTATGCACAATAAATAAAATCCTAAAATTCACAAAATAAAAATTATAATCTAAAAAAACAAAAATAAAAAACCCAAAAATGTTATATTTAATTAAATACATTTATAAAAAGAGTAAAATTGCATCAAAATATAAAGTATAGAGCCAATAATAAATTGACCGCTATGGAAAGTCAGTATGTATTGAAGTCATAGCTATACATCTCTTTCCAATTTAAAAATTTTATTTTGGGGGTGCCTGGATGGCTCAGTCAGTTAAGCATCTGCCTTCAGCTCAGGTCATGATCTCAGGTTTTTGGGATCGAGTCCCTTGTCAGGCTCCCTGCTGAGCAGGGAGCCTGCTTCTCCCTCTCCCTCTGCCCCTCCCCCTGCTTGTGCTCTCTCTCTCTCTGACAAAATCTTTAAAAAAGAAACATATTTGTATATAGATACAATGCAATCTATGGATTTGTGTTACATCAAATTAGAACATATTTTCTTGTTCTCAGGATAGTTGCACACAGACCTCATTCTTTTGCACGGCTGTGTAGCATTCTTAAGTGTGGATTTTATGTGTGTGGCCTATTTGACCGTTTGATCATTCTTCCCTTGCTAGAATCCTTTTCTTTTTAAAGATTTATTTATTTTATTTGAGAGAGAGAGAGCACACAGAGTGAGAGGGAGAGGGAGAAGCAGGCTCCCCGCTGAACAGGGAGTCTGAAGTGGGGCTCGATCCCAGGACCCCGGGATCAGGACCTGAGCTGAAGGCAGACGCTTAACCGACTGAGCCACCCAGGCGCACCCCTCCCTTACTAGGATCCTATTTGTAGTTTTTTTTCTATTACAAACAATATCACAATGAGCATTTTTTTATGCAAGTCCTTGTGTATATTTTAAATTTTAACAGATTGCAAAATTTCCCTCTATGATGACTGTTTAATTCATATTCACCATTGCCTCCCCTGGTATTATCAAAGTTTGGGGAATTTTTTTTTTTTTTTTGGCCAATCTAATGAGCCAAAAGGGAATCTTAGATTTTTCTCTATTTACTAATGAGGTCAAGTAACTTTCCATATGCTTGCTAAATTTCATCTTTTGTGAATTGACTATTTGTATCATTCATATCATTTTTAAAATCAGGAAAACACATACTAAAACACAGCAAGACCAGGGCTGAATTGTCTTTTCTGGAACATAAAGTGCCTTGCACATACAGCTCCATAAATACTTATTGAATGAATGAATAAAACAGCCAACATCATGAAAATCTCTCTCGAAAAAAAAAAAAAAAGGATAAACTAAGTCCATACTGTTTTTAACCTAAGTTCCATATTTCAGAATATCAGAATATCAGGAGTAGACTGGCAAATGACAAGTTTATATCACAAGTTTATATCTAGAACTCCCCATTATTCTACTAGACCAGTAAATTGTAAAAATCCAACTTAAAAAAATATTCATTCTATAACCCCCGCAAAAAGCATTTCTGATGGAACTATTATTCTAAGTAATTTTTTCTCTAGACTTCATGCTCCCTAAATTCTCCCCAGTAAAATAAGAATATTTTAATTCATGGACTTTTCGTATTTCACAGAGCTGATTGCCATAGCTAGACGATTAGGATAATTCAAGCTCCTTTCCATCACAAATACTCTACAATGTGTCCACTCCTGCCTTACCAACATCTGCTCTTCTTCTGGTAAGAGAACTCTATATTTTTCTTGGTGGAATCTGCTCTGCTCTGGTCTCAATCCACATAGCATCTATAAGGGTGTCTCCAATCCCAACCCTTTGGGTGGGTTTAGAACCAAAAAGTGGCCTGAGTAGGCAAGTAGAGCCAATTATTTATCACCCCAGGGATTTTGCAGGAGCAGTAGAAGGAGTCAGTCTCTCCCCAGTGTAAGTCCAAAGTGGCTACCAGCCATTTTGCTACTTGGTCTGTCAAACATGCTTGAGATTGAAACCAAACAAAGGAGAGCAAAGTCTGGAAATGGACAGAGAAATGGTGCAGGAAAGGAGAGAACCATGTCCTGGTAGTGACATTTAAACCACGCAATCAAGTTGCACTTGAAACCACATCTACCCATAGACTTCTCAAAATACCCTAAAATATGAAATTCAAAAAAAAATTTTTTTTAAGTCCTCTTTTGCTTGATATCATTGGAATTCGGGTTTTGGTCCCTTACGATGGAAAGAATCCCCACTGACATATTTGGACCACAGATATTTTTTTGAGGGATCATTCTGAATTATCCAATATCCAGGTGACCTCAGCTTCCCTCTGTCTCGCTGCTTGTTAGATTCTGTCTGAGCTTGCATTTCTGCCTTTGACCACAACATTGCTTCTTAGGTGTGAAACATTTTTTTCCACTTTATATTCTCTTGTGCAAATAATGGCGCAAAAGCTACGTAGATCAAATGCTGTTACCCTTGCTTTATTAATGAGAAAAATGGAGACACAGCAAAGCTAACAATGCTCAAGGTCTGGGACAATATCCAAGACCTCCAACTCCATTGCTTCTTCGGAGCCCATGCATTTCCCACATGATGGGAAAGACCCAATACACTGCAGAAGGTGTCTAAGGATGCCATCCTGGACATTTCCTGACCTCATGCACTGGAAATCACTTTTAGTTTACGCTCTACAGAAAGGTGTATGGAAACGCCCCCTTCTGTAGTATAAATACCACACAGCAGAGCCTGTTCCCGATCACAGTCAATGCTGATCCCACCAAACAATGCAGCAGAAGGACAACTCATGACACGAAGCAAAGAAAACAGGGTAAACAGGGTCAACAGCATAGTGGGAAAGTTAGGAACATGATCTGGAATGAGACAACTTGGTGCCGGGATGTGAGCTTTGTCATTCATTCCTTGTGTGACATCAGCACGTCATTATGCTATTTTATTCTCACCAGCTCCTCAGAGCTGGCTCAACCCTCCTCCGTCCTGGTGAATGGCAGGGAGGGGTGCCACTGAAGCAACTGCTCCAGCCTTCAGAAGCCCTGTCAGGCCATCTCCCCGTCCTTCCTAGCCTCCCTCCAGGCACTGGGGACACGACATCGTTTACTATGCAGTTTGCTACCGATCTTGGCTTGCATTAGAGCCAAAGAGCGGCAACGACCCGACCCACGCATCATAACCAGCACCGGCTCCAAGTAACACCTCGTTCTTTCTCCGCATCACAACCCCCGCCCGCACTCCTCCCCAGGCTTTCGTAGGAGGTGAGACTCGGGGAAACAGCAACTGTGGCTCTGAGTACCGTTTGCGTAGTTTATGCACGGGCTGGTTTGTTTTTTTTGTTTTGTTTTTTGTCATTAGAATGTCATGCATTTGGAGATATCCCATTGTCGGGAATTTGTTGCTGGACATGATCCTTTGGATCCTTTGCCTTGTTTGCTCACACCTGAAATGTGTCAGACATAAACATGCTTCAGTCCTCCTCCACTCCGTATTTTGTGAGCTTCTCCACAAGGTTCTGGAGGTGCAGGCATCTTTCAGGGACTTGCTCATTCCACATCGTCTAACCAACCTCCCCAAATGCAGGGCTTTTCCATACTCCTGAAGAGTACCCAAACCTGTCCTCTCTGAGCCTTGATTGTCCCATCTGTGAGATGGGAGGAGAGAGAAAAATTTGTGCTCATGTAGAAAACTATGCATCATCTAGCGTTTATCCCTCCGGGAAGCTACTTCACAGCTCTGGTCTGAAGACCGGCAAATTCTGTCCAGTTAAGTAGAAACTCAGTTGACTTCCTTTACCCCTGCTGTGGAAAAAACATGTTTTGCCTCCGTTTGTATATTCACTTCAAGAGTTCTGATCTACAAATGCGTTTCTCCTTCGGATTCTCTTTGGAGCCCGTTGTAACATCTGTCTGGTTCTCTCAC
Organism: Neomonachus schauinslandi; assembly: GCF_002201575.2. Lineage (NCBI taxonomy): Eukaryota > Metazoa > Chordata > Mammalia > Carnivora > Phocidae > Neomonachus > Neomonachus schauinslandi. Next base: position 10,347,562 of record NC_058409.1, on the reverse strand, counting down.
TGATTAATGAGCAGGATAACATCTTTAATACCCGTTCTTTTTTTATGTCTGTAAGACATTTCACCCCTTTTTAAAATTATTTTTAACAGAAATAAAAATGTTACCCATCTCAGAGGGCTGAATCGAAGCTTTAGCATAGTTGGAATTGTTGAAGAGATGCAGTTGCTGCGTCAACGAAGTGATGTTTACAAAATGTAGTGTGCATTAAACACTCAATAAATGTTATCTGTGATTATTTCCAAAGAGAAGGTCATTTTTCAACCCATCATTTTTTTTTCTTAACATTTAAATAAATCTTTAGATAAACGACTCTGTATCGGAATTGCTAACGATAGATGTCTGAAAAATGGACCTTCCCTCACAATTATTAATAATGCTGGCTCCCAGCCTGGCCAACCCAGGTCCAACAGCCCCCATTCTCCGGGAATAATGCCTTGCCGAAGCTTTTTCCCATCTGGGCATTTTCTTCATAAAACAGAGCAATCAAAACATGGGAACAGAAATTTTACAACTGGCAACAATAGGGAATCTGTGTGAAAAGTGGAAGTAATTACTTCTAAGTATGAAATAAGAACATGCCTCTAAAAACAAATAGGAAAGGTTAATTCTCAAGCTTCCGGCAGATCGGTGTTACATTGTTCCAAAGTGCAACCACTGCACGGAAGCCCCAACAATCATGATTTGTTCAAGTTTTACTTCGTACGCTTACAGCTGAAAAGACATTCCCCAGCCATTTGCTGTTGCTTACTACCAACTGCTGGCCTTGGTCCTACAGAGGACAGAAGTTCCCTCCGATGCCCCGGGGGGATGGCAAAGAATGGGAAAGATTTTATCACATATCTTTTTCTTTTTCATAACCAAACAACCATGTATTGTGATAAATGATTATTTTTCCTGTCGCTGACATAATTTAACGATTGTATTTAATCTTATTTTCCTAAGTGTTAACATTTCCAGCATTTGAATTTTTTTTCCCAGTATCTGAATTTCTATCTTGTTTCTCATTTATAAAAGAACTTACTGTCAAATCTTTAACTTGCATGGTAGGTAACGTCAGCCAAAGAAAACCATACAGGAAGAATAACAGTCACTGAAATGCTCTATACGTAAGGTTTTAATATTACAAAAATTCCAAGATTTGTATTTTTCTCACCTTTGCTTGCTTGCAACAAACACATCCTGTCTCAAAAAATTTTTGTATTTTTTACCTTATTGAATTAAAATTTTTCTATTAACATGATTTGCTTCTTAACAAGGATAGCTAGTCCTGACGACCAAATCTATTTTCAGCTTGTCAGTGTAGATGTTTGGGTCATCTTAGTAGCCACTAGATGGAATTGCCAGATGCTTAATTCAATTAAAGGTCTTCAATATCACACATGCCCTGTCACATTATGCAGCTACTCTAATCCTACCCAATCAAATGTACTATACACATTCCATTGATTGCCTCTGTGATTAGTCATTATCGTGGCCTAGAAATGTCATCAAAAGAAAACCATCAATTCAAGCATACCATGCAGACCACTGTCAGGGTAGAGATGCTAGAACCCAGTTTACCCTGGTGAAATTTAGTATGGTTGGAACTATCAAAGAGTTGCAGCCATTCCGTCTAAGATTGATAAGAACAGGGGTGCCTGGGTGGCTCAGTTGGTTAAGCGTCTGCCTTCAGCTCAGGAGATGATCCCAGGGTCCTGGGATTGAGTCCCGTGTCAGGCTCTCTGCTCAGCATGGAGTCTGCTTCTCCCTCTGCCTGCCACTTGCCCTGCTTATGCTTTCTCTCTTTCTGACAAATAAATAAATAAAATCTTTAAAAAAAAAAGATTGATTAGAACATTCCCAGTTGGACTCGAAAGGAGTCTATACCAGACGCCTGTGCTCCCCAGTCCATCCCGTTAGACCCAATTCACAGCACGTACCCATTTCCCACACAAACCACCACCAAAGCAAAAATAGTTCAGGGAGAGAGTTTGCAATAACTAATTCTAACTTAACAAAGTTCTCTAAGAAACCTCAGCTGATAGAAGTGTATTTCTCCTTTGACATTGAGCTCACTTCCTCATTATCCACGTGGCGTGTACTTGAAATAACAGTGCATGAGAAGAGGACTAGTGTGAACTCTGTTAATCAGGGAAAGCTTTACTGAACAGACACAATTAGTACTTTTTTCTCTTGCACTTCTTTGCATGCCTCCTGAAAACATGCATGCATAACATTTAACTGGCCTCGTGCACTAGACCGTGAGAGCATCTTACTCCCTTTTGTATCCTCGGCTCCTAAAACCTGTCACAACTTATCATCAAAGCTCTCTTACCTGAGCAACTCACACTACAGGCATCAGGCAGGTGGTGACCCTCCTGGACGTTTGTATACCTATCCCCTCTACACCTGTTTGGGCCAACTGCACATTTTATTGTACTCTTTAAAGAAATCAAAGTGGGAACAGAAAAATCATCATCATTCTTCCGAAAAGCAAGTTCAGGCTTTAGAATAACTTGATAAAGGTGAGTAGCTGTGGGGGGAAAAAAAAAAACAAAACGCTGTTAAGTTAGTTGCGGACCAGACAGAGGTAATAATCAGGGAAAAATACAGATTTATGCCTTCAGGTTGCTCTGCATGTATACATGAGTTCCTGCTCCATTTTAAACAAACCCTCCAAAAATAAATCCGTGACAATGCATTATGGGAGTTGAAATGAGAAAAGCAAGAGAATTCCAAGGAGCAGCCTATGGGCCACTATTTAAGATTAGTAAACCAATATATGCTTATGTACATCACATTAAAATACTTAGGTTAAAAATTTTTTGTGTCTGTAGTTCCCTGGTTTGACTCTGAATCAACTGACCAAGTGTCAGTCCCCATTGCTTCAGCTAAGAGAGTTCTACTATGGGCGATATTCCAAAAGTGTTAAGTGAAAGACTCTCTGATGAAATGAATCTGGAACAGAAAGGGTATACAGGCCTAAGAAGGCAGAATGGTAGGACGGCAGAGGGCTCAGGAGCAGGCTCGGTAATGCTGAAGTCCTCGCTTTCCCCCACGCCTGGCTCAGAGGATTTTGCTCTGCTCGGCTGGCCTCATTTTAAGGGACAAAATTCAAAGATCACTTTCTCCCTCCTGGGGCATTAATGTATCCAGCCCTCACTTTAAATTACTTGTTCATGGGCGCCTGGGTGGCTCAGTTGGTTGGGTGACTGCCTTCGGCTCGGGTCATGATCCTGGAGTCCGGGGATCAAGTCCCGCATCGGGCTCCCTGCTCGGTGGGGAGCCTGCTTCTCCCTCTGACCCTCCCCCCTCTCATGTGCTCTCTCTCTCTCATTCTCTCTGTCTCAAATAAATAAATAAAATCTTTAAAAAAAAAATTACTTGTTCATTAGCTTGAGCCACTTAGAGACATCTTACTATGTTTCTTAGTCATTTTACTTCCTGTCAAAATATGCCAAGATGTCAATACAGGTCCTGTCTGGATCCAGCCCGAGGTAACGCGCTATGTTTTTCATGTTTTGCGTTGCTTACTAAGAGATAAAGATTTGGTCTTGCTCATTAGTCATCTTCTCAAAAACTGTTCCGTACACTTATATTGATTTCTTGCAAGAAATAATGCAATGTTTCTTAACTGGAAATGTTTTAGGAAACTCCAGACCACAGCATCATACAGTAAGCTGTTTATGGAACTGTGCCTTTTCAAGGTCTGCTCTAAGAAAAAGAAAAATGGGGGAAAAAATGCAGTTATAAAGGCTTGGATAAAGATTAAATAATGGAAGTCATTAAAATCACCCTTTCCCTCCTTTTAAAGTTTACCTTTCCAAAACACAATGGTATCCGTCAGAAGCCTAATAGAGCTCCCCGAAGCTGACAGCTCAGACAGGCCTGCAGAGATCCTTGATGTGCATCTCTTCCCTTTGCCTTCCATTCACTCATTGCTCAGAAACTGTTTACTAATTACTATGGGCCAGGCCTGGGGGTGCAAGTGAATCTTACCAGCATCATTTGGATATTGACCTTCAAACCCACATATGTGAGCCTGACCTCTGCCGTCACATCCGTCTGTCAGGAAGACAAAAAAAAAAAAAAAAAAAAAAAGCCAGGCTGGAAAGAGAGAAGCCAGGTCAGCCGCAGACATTCACAACCATGACTTCGATGAGCTTCTTATATTTCACATTCTAAACATTGATAACCCTGTTTTACAGGATGCCTTTTTCTCCTTCAAAATATGTGAATTTTACTTTGAGTGTGGCACAAATAGTGATTTCTTTTATTTGATGTTTCTTTTCTTAATTTAAATTCAATTAATTAACATATAATGTATTATTTGTTTCAAAGGTACAGGTCTGTGATTCATCAGTCTTCTGTAACACCCAGTGCTCATTACAGCACACACCCTCCCCAATGTCCATCACCCATTACCCTGTCCCTCCATCCCCTCCAGCAACCCTCAGTTTGTTTCCTATGATTAAGAGTCTCTTCCAGTTTGTCTCCCTCTCTGGTTTCGTCTTGTTTCATTTTTTCCTCTCTTCCCCTATGATCCTCTGCCTTCTTTCTTAAATTCCACATACCAGTGAGATCATATGATACATGTCTTTCTCTGATTGACTTATTTCGCTCAGCATAACACCCTCCAGTTCCATCCACATTGTTGCAAATGGCAAGATCTCATTCCTTTTGATGGCTGCATAATATCCCATTGTATATATATACCACATCTTCTTTAACCATTCATCTGTCGATGGACATCTGGGCTCTTTCCATAGTTTGGCTATTGTGGACACTGCTGCTATAAACATTGGGGTGCAGGTGGTCCTTCAGATCACTACATTTGTATCTTTGGGGTAAATACCCAGTAGTGTAATTGCTGGGTTGTACATTAGCTCTATTTTCAACTTTTTGAGGAACCTCCATACTGTTTTCCAGAGTGGCTGCACCAGCTTGCATTCCCACCAACAGTGTAGGAGAGCGTGATCTCTTTTCTCTCTCAACAATCCCAGAGGAAGTGGATCAGCTCTACTATCCTGGAAAACAGAGTTGATAAATGATAGAAAGATTCATAGATGATTAGAAATAAAGAGAAAGATGACTTGTGTTTATAAGCACCTACCTAAGGGCGTCTGGGTGACTCAGTTGGTTAAGCGTCTGCCTTCAGCTCAGGTCATGATCCCAGGGTCCTGGGATCAAGCTCCCCATTGGGCTTCCAGCTCAGCGGGGAGCCTGCTTCTCCTTCTCCCCCCTGCCTCTGCTCTCTCTCAAATAAAATCTTTAAAAAAAAAAAAAAAAAAAAAGCAGCACCTACCTAATGCATGAAGTTGAACCACAGGTGTATCCCAAACATAAATAACACCATTAGTTCCTAATAAATCACTCTTTCCAAATTATTAAGGCTTCCACATTGCTTAACTTTTCCCATGGGGGTCAGGTGATCCAACTACTTGAAATTGAAGGATATTCTGATAATGACTTCCGGAAACCCCAGAAACAGTTCTGGGCAAGCAAATCTCAAAGAGAGAAGCTAGCATCTTTTTTTTTTTTTTTTTTAAATATCTGGAGCTGCATTAAGCATCCTAGAGCAGCTCCCTTCCTTCCTGTTAGCTGAACGACAGGGCATGTTCCAGAGCCTGCGAGCCCTGGGATCCCGCTCAAGTCTGTCTTCCACCAGCACTGGCTTTTGTCTTTTTGTCAGTTCAAACGGTCTCCTCTTAGCACATCTTCTCAGAGATTCTGGGGGATTCATTTAACCCTACCATTTCATTATGTGTCATCAACCACAGGTCACTGACAGTTAACATGCATGTACATTGTTGTTAACAAACCGGGTCTCCCACATTGTTGATGGTGCACTGCAGACGGTGCCATAAACGGTAACTCAGTATGTCTGCTGGGAACATGATAGGAACTTCACTGGGTTCTATTTGTTTGTGGCCTCGTTGGTCTGAATAAAATGTGACGATGTCTATTCCCAGGAATGCAGGTAGTGGTAACTGTATTTTCAATGAAGTTTTATAAATGTTTGATAGTTTACAGAGGACATTAAAAACGTTTTCTGCTGCAAGCACCTGGCTCGTACGGTTTCATTCAACAGGATTTTCAGGCAAAGACAGCTCAAACATAATTCCTCTCTCCTCATAAACAGGTATACGGTGCAGTCGACGTTCATGGACAGTATTTGCATGAATGAAGTGTTAGATCTGGAAGGTGTGTGCTGGGCTCCATTCTGGGCTCTCCCACTTTGGCTTCTAAGAGTCCCTGACCTTATAGGAGCACCTCCAGTGAGCAGGGTCCCGGCTCCTGTACCTGCAGCTAACCAGAGAGCTTCTTGGTGGTTTCTGCACTATTAGCTCCTGTGAAATGCAGAGTATCTTAGGTTCAGATTGTAACTTTATTGGAATCACCACGATTTCCAAACAGCATAGGATGTGGACATACATTTGAGTGATGGCTGAAAGACTCAGAAACAGTGGAGAGCAAGGGCAGCGTTGGCAAATCCTGGTGGTGTTTTGTTTTTTTTTAAGATATTTATTTATTTATTTATTTATTTATTTATTTATTTATTTGACAGAGTGAGAGAGAGAGAGCACGAGCAGGGGGGAGGGGCAGAGGCAGAGGGAGAAGCAGGCTCCCCACTGAGCAGGGAGCCCGATGCAGGACTTCATCCCAGGACTCTGGGATCATGACCTGAGCCAAAGGAGCAACTGAGCCACCCAGGCATCTGGCAAATCCTGTTATAGCAATCCCCACTATCCCTCTTTCCTTCTAACCAGAACCAGCACTCAAAGTCCTTCTTACAGTAACTGCCAGTAGTCTCCACCAACCATCCAACGTGGCACTCGAGGGTAGAACCCTCTGCCAGATTACACTGCAGGACGCCCCTCTGCCAGATTACAGATTACACTGCAGGACGCAGTCATTCTGCAACATACTGGGTGGCCAGAGGAGAACAGGTCTTATAATCAAGACAAGTCAACAGTGTTGCATCTTCCATCTTGCTTTTGGGGGACTCACATGTTGGGCGACTGGCATTTTAAAGGCCCAGAGAAGTCCTGCAGAAAGGAAGCCTAGTTCCTTTGATTAACGCAGCATTTCCCACACTCGCAAAAATAGCAGAAGGTCCCTCAGAATGTACATGGCAAAAACCCCGCACTTAGAATCTCCTCATCCTCCCAAGTGTGAGGCCAGTGTGAGGGCCACACAGCCCCCTCAGGGGTTGGCTATAGAAAAAGAATACCGTGGTATGCTCTCTCCCTGAGTCAACAAACAGTTCCCCAGGACTCCCAAAGTCCTCTGGAGATCTTTGCATATAAAAGGAAGTGAACAGAAGCCCCACTGGCAGCCTGCAAACACTATAGACCAATAGCGTCTCTGGCCCCTTGGCTTCCTGCCTTGGCAAAGCCACTGGTCGCTTTGTGCTCACTCCCTAAATACAGGCTGTGTTTCGGATCTACTCAGAATCTGTAAGTGACCATGTTTGTTTTCAAGTGGTTAATCAAATACCATAAAATTATATTCAAATACACCAACGCCTTAATAACAAATTAAATTGGATAAACTGCAGGTTGAACTCAGGAAAATAAAAGAATAATTAAATCGGGATTTCCTGCTTGATAAAGATCTCAGAGGTCTAATCCCCTCATTTTATAGGTGAGAGAATGGAAGCCCAAGGAAATGGAATAAACGTCAAAAGAAATTGATTGGATTGCTTTTATGGACCAAGAATAATGAAAACTACATGTTAACAAATCATTAGCACACAAGATGGATTTTTAGGACATTGCATATTAAAGGAGCCCTGGTGATGAGGAAAATCTTAAAAACTGATCGGTTATCAAACAATCAAACAATCTCCTTCAAACATGCTTCTTCTGGGGTGCCCGGCTAGCTCAGTCAGTAGATCACGTGACCCTTGATCTCAGAGTTGTGAGTTCAAGCCCCACACTGGGTGTAGAGCTTATTTAAAAAAAAAATTAATTAACCTCTTATTTTAATTACACTGATAACCTTTTTATGCTTTACATTCCATAAGGTCAAAGGGCACATATCACCTTGGTATACATATAGCTACAAAGATGCGCCCTTTGGCATTCAGCACCACAATTTCATTTCGCATAACCTATCCTAAGGTTCTCCCATGAAGTACATGCATTGACTGAGGTTATGGGTTTGCTTAATGATGATAGAATGAGAGATGATAAATAGATAGAATGATAGACGGGAGACAGATACAGCTAGATTTGTCAATTATAAAACAGCAATGCTCAGAGATCATTTAAGACTTCCTTAAATTTCAAACTGACACAGCTTCCTAGTTTGTAATTCGCAAATGCTTCTAAAATCCCCACTATTGCCTGTGCAAACATCCAGGCAAATACACTGGAAGCTCACTACAACATCATAGAAGCTGAAACTGCAGGTTGCAAAGTGGACCTCATCTTCAGCTTTTCCACGTTTCATTCAAACCTGTCGATGTTCTGGGCTGGAGAATGAAAAGGCATCAGAAGGTCAGGTTTTCAAGGATCAAACTTTCCATTGTTCTTTGAATCCAAGATCCGGCTGTGAGTACAGAGCTTTGCATAAGAATTAGTCCTCTTCCCTGTATCAAGTCTGCTATTTTCAGCACAGCCTCGCAATCTTCGATTTCTGGGTATGTAACTATGGCAATAAGATTAAATGGCATTCAGTAAAATTCATTTTAAAAATTAGCTTGGGAGGGTGTCCATGATGGTGATGAAGGAACAAGGCAAAAGTACTAGGAAGCGAGGGAAAATGAAATCGGGTTTTCTAATCGTCTTCACTATAATTCTCAAAGCCATCTAGTGCCATATGGCAGTTTGCGAGTGAGGTACGGTGACTTGAAAAAAAATGATCAGATAACTGCCTGACAGATTCCTTGACTCAGCGGAGGTAGCACGCCTCTCCACTCGCCTCTGGACCATCATACAGCATCCTTTGTCTGTGAGGGCTTGTGTCTGTGCGCTTTGCCAGAGGCTTTGATTTGGGACTTTTTATACTAAACAACAGTCAAATCAATTTCAAACACCTTCATTACAGTACACAGCTCATTATGTTCTGGAATAATGTTTGGTTCCAAGCCCCAGGCCATGTTATAATGAGGACAGGAGTGCACACCAGTCCACGCTCCACAGTGATTCCGTATTTCTAGGCAATCGTGCAATCACCACTGGTCTAGGTGGAGAGCAGGCCCTCATTTGCAGCCTTTAAAAGATGCTTTCCTAATGTTTTAAACCGTTGGCCATAGAACATGGTTCGGGGTTTGTTTGTTTGTTTTCTCTTCCTTAAGCGAAGTATAGCTGACATACAGTATAGTTTCAGGTGTCCAACATAGTGACTCAGTATCTACATACATTATGAAGTGATCACCATGATAAATCGAGCTACCATCTGTCACCATGTAATGTTGTTACAGTATTATTAACTATATTCCCTGCACTGTACATTACAGGTCCCTGTCTTACTTATTTTATAACAGAGTTTGTATCTTTCCAGCCCCTTAATTTTGTTACGTTGTTAATGTTTTCCCTTTCTATTGGAAGACTTTTTTAGAAATGTATATGTAGATATGGAAAAGAAGACCCTCGATTAATATTTTTTCAAATTCTTTTTTAAAAATATTTCATTCATTCGAGAGAGAGAGAGAGCACAAGCAGGGGGAGAGGGGCAGAAGGAGAGGGAGAAGCAGACCTCCCCTCCCCCAGCTGAGCTGAGAGCCTGCTGTGAGACTCGATCCCAAGATCCTGAGATCATGACCTGAGCCGAAGGCAGACGCTTCACCATCTGAGCCACCCAGGTGCCCCTATTTTTTCAAATCCTTAATAAGTGATTAAACACATACAACATAGTATGGTACATAAAAAGTAATTCTCTTAAATCTATTTATTAAAAGAAATTGTCTATATACACAATGTTTTCTATTTCTAGATCTATGTCTCTCTGTGTGGGGGGGGGGTATCAACCTCTTTTCAAAATAGATTTAAGACAATTACTTTATATGAAAAGCTAGAGGATAGATTGCCATCTTTTTCATTGTTAGTTCATAAACTCCAGTGCCTGGATTGGCCAACAGTTTTATGTATATTTACCCTTCTTATTTTGGTAAGGCAGGAAAATGAACATAACCCTCATGGCCTCATTTTTGCTCTATAATATTTGCGCTATTTCAATGCCTAAGTGACCATCCATGCAATTGTGACATTACACTTGAAATAAATGTGACACAGTGTTGGCTGCCAGTGTTTTTCCTCTCTGATTTAATTATAAATTCTTGCTAAGAGCCAATAATAGAGGAATTACTTCACTGGACACACAAGACATTATCAAAATTACTTGTGTTCCTCTGTTGCTGGGAATATAAGGTAGTGGGGCAGAAATTCTTTTTGCTGTCAAAATTGATTAATATTGATTAATTGTTTATAACTCTAGATGGAAACAAATGCATATTGGCATATAAATAATCATAACTTGTTTTCTTGCCAGCAAGTCATAGTCTGCTTGTCATCTGAGAAAACACTAGAGTAGCAGAGGAATTGCAATGCTTTTTAAAAAAAGGATTGTTACAAAGATAAAACAGATTTTTATGCAGCATAAGCAAGTGCTAACAGTTTTCATGTTAACCTTGAAACTCTACTTGAGAACAGGATTCAGCAATATTTTTATAGTTAGCCCTGAATATCTTAGAGGGATCTCTGGGAAGAAAACAGTCCTTATGTAAAAGACGCGCTTGAACCATTGGTTATAATGTAGTATGACAGCCAAGGTCTCACACAGGGGGCCAGATTACTAAAAGCAGTATATTATCTGCATAATCCAGGGTCAGCAAATGGAGATGAAACAGACCAAAGGGAAACTTGAAATCAAGCCTGTCCTTCAACACATGTCATTAGAAGCCTTGGTTTCAAGTGGCAGAGGTGATCGTATCTAGGGAATCAGAAAGTTCACTCATCACGAAGGATGCTGCTCCAAATGGGTCTATGCAGATCAGCTGGATCCATAACTTGTTTGTTACTGTTGAAATTAAAGACAAAGTGCCAACTAATGTCCACAACAGGGAAAAATTAATTCATGAAATAGCCTTCACATTAAGCAAGCACAGTAAGAAATAAATCTAGATTTATGGACAAATTTATTTGTCTTAAAAACAGGTTTGGGGTGCCTAGGTGGCTCAGCTTGTTAAGCGTCTGCCTCTGGCTCAAGGCATGATCTCAGGGTCCTGGGATCGCATTGTGGGGAGCCTGCTTCTCCCTCTCCCTCTGCTCCCCCTCCCCAACCTGTGCACGGGCACTCACTTGCTCTCTAATAAATATCTCATAAACATTACACAGTATGCTCATAAGAGTTCTGCATAAATAATAACATCTGAGTCACTACAATTCATTTTGTACCTAACGTTTTCAGGTCAGGTATAAGTGAAGGATACACACACTTCACTTCCCAAGACTAAATGTTAGTCTGTTTAAAATAGCTGTTTTATATCTTGGCCTAAGTGTTTCTATGGATGATGAAATGAACTGCTTGAATCAGTATGAAATAAAAGATATGTCTTGAAATGCAAACATGGACCTGTTTTTTAAACAGGCATTAATGACCTGTAATCAAGGTACTAATCATTAAATAGCAAAACAGTGAAGAATGTGAATTTTAAAAAGAAAGAAATGTTAGTGCTCTGGAACGTATATACACAGCAAGCTAAATGCATAAAGATCCTTCTGTAATTACTGAAAATTATTATAAATCAAATAAGAAATTAGTATTCCAGCTTCATTAGCTGGTAGCACCTGTTGATTAGACAACAGAAATGTTTGCCTTTGAGGAAAAGAAAAGAGACTTCCTAAATAAGTATCAAAATGAATTGCTTGCTACATTTCTAATCTTTCATGGAGTTTAGAATCCTATAAACTGGAGAAGATTGCAAGAAGACCGGTCTCACCCTCATGCCCTGCTGATGGGAATGGAAAATGGATCAGCCATCTTGGAAAACAGTTTGGGAATTTCTCAAAAGATCCAAAATAAAGTTACCATGTGACCCAGAAACTCCAGTCTTCGGTAAATACCAAAGAAAAATGAAAACACCTATCAAAACAAACACTTGTACCCACATGTTCCTAGCGGTATTATCCATAATAGCCCCAAAGGGGGAATGATGCCATTATTGATCCACTGATGAATGGATAAATAAAATGTGTGAGAGCCACACCACAGAAGAATATCCAACAATCAAAAGATACAAAGTACTGCTACAACAGGGAAGGACCCTGAAAACATTATCCTAAGTGAAAAGAAACCAGCCATAAAAGACTACACACGTCTTGCACATTTCTGAATGAAAGATTCAGTAGCAAAATCTATAGAGACAGAAAGTAGATTAGTTCTTGCTTAGGGCTCCTGGGGAGAGAGGGAGTAACAGCAAATGGGTACTGGGATGACTTCTGGAGTTACAAAAACATTCTAAAATGAGATTATGGTGATTGGCTGCCCCAACTCATAAATAAACTAAAAACCATGGAACTATATACCTGAAACAGGTAACTTTTGTGGTACGCAAATGATACTCAATAAAGTCGTGTTTTTGTTTTCGTCTTTTAAAAGACATGCTTCTGGGCGGGGAGGGGGTACCTGGGTGTTGCAGTCTATTAGGCTTCTGACTCTTGGTTTCCGCTCAGGTCATGATCTCAGGGTCCTGGGATCCCCACATGCTGGGCTCCGGGCTCACGAGGGAGTCTGCTTGAGATCTTACCCTTCTGCCCCCAACCCCCACACACACTTATACTCTCTCAAATAAATAAATCTTTTTAAAAATAAATAAATAAAATAAAAATAAAGACATGCTTCACCCAGCTCAGGAAGAGAATGCTTAAGCTAGCAAGGGAGCTGTTACAGAAAAGTAGTAAGAGGTTTCAAACAAAAGCCTGACTTTAATCACTGGTTGCCTGTCCCTCTTCCCTGCCACCCCCACCCTGCCCAAGTGTTTCTTCTGTTAGCACTGCAGATCGGTAGTCTATATAATCTCTCTCTTGCTCATTGGTTTTGGTTTGGGTTTGGGTTTTTTTAGACAATGATGTGCAGACAAAAACTTAAGTTTACTGGGATCGGGTATACCAATAACTTATGTGAATGGTGGTTCTTCCCCTTCTTTGAATTGGTGAACGCCCTGCATCCCCCAGAGCCCTCCTCTGATGGAAAAGGGTGTCCGCGGGTAACAGGAGCCTGTGGATAAGGTGTACTGTCCCTCCTCTTTGGCACAAGGAGAACAATGCAGAAATGGAGCCAGTACTTGGCTGACAATAGAGCAGACCAGAAAGAACTGATGTTTATCTGCGACTGAGAGGCCTCTACGTTCTTTTACTTAAGTAATTTTAAACCCCTTTTCATGTTTTTAATCAGTGAGACAGGAGGCTTTGCTGTTAAACTGAGGAAGCCACATGCCTCATAGGACTGAATACCAGAGGATTGGCATCTCCACCTGTCCTTGAAAAAGGATAGGTGTTGTCTGCTCCTGTCTGCAGTATTTCGGGGGAAGAAGTTTTTTGTTGTCGGTTCTTGTTGGGTTTATTTTTCTCCCAGGGGGCAAATCTCATGCGTTCCATTCACAGAAGAGGCTCCCCAGGAAACTTCCATTCAGAGCTGGAAAATGGATAGAGAGATGCAAACTGAGACCAAAGCGGGGAATGTTTTTGGAGACTGTGAATGTTTCTGTCCCATTGTGGGATTTCTGTGTTGACAATGACCAGGAATATCACTCCGGAAGGGAATTTCTTTGGGGCTCCCACTGTATGAGCCACTTGACTAGAAGAGTTTGAACACTCTCTGCTTTAGCCTTTGGGCCATCAATTGTCTGTTCTTACCTGTCAAGGTGGAGATTCAATTCAAGTCCACCTCATCACTCTTTTTTGGTCTCAGATTCATTTAGACCTTGAACTTCTCCTTCCAACATTCATGCCCGGACTGATAGGGAAGGGAATGCCACCAGCCCCCTTCCTACTCACCTTACCTACAGCCTCCTAAGTATTTTGACTCATGGTTTAAAAAGTAAAGGTCAGATATCAAATACACCTGGTTCTTCAAAGTTCCTGAAGCAAATTAAAAAAAAATAGGGTTTACGTATTTAGATAACACACAGGTATCTTTACTTGCTGTGGAAAGCCCAATTATAATTGGTATTTCAAGGTTCTCCGGAGAAAAAGAACTTTCTATGATGTCTGAAAAGTGGAGAGGGTATTTGTTATCAGTATTTCCTAAGAGAGGGGTACCTGGGTGGTTCAGTCAGTTAAGCGTCTGCCTTCAGCTCAGGTCATGATCTCTGGGTCCTGAGATCAAGCCGCACATTGAGCTTCCTGCTCCAAGGGAACCTGCTTCTCCCTCTCCTTCCTGCTCGTGCTCTCTCTTGATCTCTCTCTCTCTCAAATAAATAAAATCTTTAAAAAAATATATTTCCTAAGAGAAAATCATGAACGATAGGGACACTGCCTTCCAATGGTAGAGATATCCACAAAGCACTCCCACCTCCCTTGTCTTATTGGAGAATGCCAAAGGTCATGTGAAGTCCAGAAGATAGAGTTGTTTTATAGACAAGGAAACAAGCTGAGAGAGAGCAGAATGCTCATCAAAGACGTAAAAGCAGTAGCAAGAAAAGCCAAGACCATAACCTCGTTCAAAACCGATCTGCCTCTTTCAGGGAGTAAGCATCATACCCGATCCTGCCCCCAAATGGAGCCTTGAACCCCCTTCTTCTGGTGAGATCACCCTTGTCCTGGCCAGAAACTACCTCAACCATTTAGTCCGCAGGACATAGGATTTCCTACTCAGCAGAGCTGTTGAGAACACGTGTTGGGATTAAGAAGGAATAAGAAGACAACATCCACGAGGGGCTGGAGGGGAACCTGTAAAGGGGGCTCACTATGCCGGCCCCCACTACCCAGGGTCATACGTGAGCCTCCAAGTGTACAGCTAAAATGCCAAGGCTGCCATGCGGTTTCTGGAATTCCACAGCCAGACGTAACACCCCCTCCACGGACTCCTTATCTCCTGTCTCTATTTGGAATGGTCTCGACGTTCAGAAGTTAAGTGGAATGGCATCTTAGAAAGAGCAAACTGATGGTTACGGGAACGGGGGGTGGGAGGGGGATCGGGGGAAACAGGTGCTGGGGATTAAGTAGGGCACTTGTCGTGATGAGCACTGGGTGCTTTACAGAAGTCTGGAATCCCTCCATTGTGCACCTGAAACTAATAGTACACTGTATGTTAAGTAGCTTGGGTGTAAGTAAAAACCTGGAGGAAAAACAAAAAAAAAAAAGAGAGAGAGCTAGAGAGAGAGCGTGCAAGCGAGCACTGGATGTGGAGCCAGAGGATCTGAGTTCCGACTGTGACCCTGGGTGTGTGACTTGACGCCCTGAGTAAAAAGGGCCAGGATTCAGAGGCCTGCTGTGAGGATCAAGTTAGCTAATACTTCCAGAACATTTGGTGAAAAGTGTATCCTCCATAAATGGTACTGTGATCGTCATTATTCATCGAACAGATCCATTTTACGAGGCATCAACAGAAGACAAAGCTTATGCTGAGACAAAGATGTGTGAATGATTGCTATTAACAATGCCCGACTCACAAGTTTGCTGGGAGGATTATGTACATGTGACAGGTGCCTTCTGAAATCGAAGTTATTTGTGTACATGGGCTTATACACCAAGGGCAGTCTGTCCTTCCTTTTCTCCTGCACCCAGAGACTGGAAGAGGCCATCCATGGAGTCAATGCTAATTGAGTGTTCACCAAATGAATTCCACACACAGCCACTTCCGAGGATGTCAGACATCTGATCCAGAGGTTATACGTTATGGAATTTGTTAAATTTATTGAATCTATGCTTCCGGATTCAACCAAAACCTACTTTTCTCACCACATTATCAACAAAACACCTCTGATCATTGATTTGGTAAGTGACCAGCCTGCCCTCCAGTGTAGACAGCCCTTGGAATGGACTGGAGCACTTCCATTGCTAAGGATATAGTTTTTCTTCTGCCCAGTGGGTCTACATGTCTTAACTCTCAAGCATTCATCTAGGTGTAGTAGGAGCTTCCGTTTCCAGAAGTTCATCTCCAACAAGACTAGGAGGCCAAAGGCAAGGCGAAATGAAACCTCCTCCACAGTAAATACCACTGCGAACCACAATCCTCCTGTACCTGCAACTCACTGACTTCCTCCAAAATCCATGGCTCACTTCTTTTATTTGGCCCCTCGCCAACACACTGCATCTGCTCCAGACCGTTCTTGATTCAAAGACATCCGGTGGGCCTTGCTGGAAAGGGAGCAGTGTGGGTGCCATAGGGTACATGAGGATGCCCCCCTGCATAATTGCTCAGGAGAGTCTAGGCTGGTGCCGTGTCAGAGAGAGACAAAGACAGGAGGGCTTGGGAATCTTAACAGGTGTTGTGTTCTAGGGTGGGTCCTGACAGCAGCATCAAAAGCCCTCAGCAGAGACGTGTGAATGAGCTGCTGACATTGCTTGTTACCATCTTCATGTCTGGTCCATAGAAATTCACCTTGAAACTCCTTTAAAAACCCTGATTTGGGGGCGCCTGGGTGGCTCAGTTGGTTGGGCGACTGCCTTCGGCTCGGGTCATGATCCTGGAGTCCCAGGATCGAGTCCCACATCCAGCTCTCTGCTCGGTGGGGAGCCTGCTTCTCCCTCTGCCCCTCCCCCGGCTCATGTGCTCTCTCTCTCATTCTGTCTCAAATAAATAAATAAAATCTTAAAAAAAAAAAAACCCTGATTTTATCTGGGAGTGAAGCCAGATCCAAGACACTGGCACCAGATATTCTAGAAGTTTCAGAATCAAGGTTCTTTATGGTTGAGAATGAAATTTTAGATTTTTTTAATAAGATTTATGTATTTATTTTTTTTAAAGATTTTATTTAAGAGAGTGAGCGAGAGAGAGCATAA
>NC_058409.1:10178072-10330621 GCF_002201575.2 Neomonachus schauinslandi | reverse complement strand
GGGGGGGGGGGTGCAGAGGGAGAAGAAGAGTAGACTCCCTGCTGAGCAGAGAGCTCTATCTCAGGACCTTGGGATCATGACCAGAGCTGAAGGCAGACACTTAATCGACTGAACCACCCATGTATTATTTTAGAGAGAGAGCGGGGAGGAGGGGCAGAGGGAGAGAAAGAGAGAGAAACCCAAGCAGAATCTGCACTAAGGGTAGAAGCTGAGCTGGAGCTCAATCTCCCGACTCAGATCATGACCGGAGCCAAAACCAAGAGTCAGACGTTTAGCCGACGGTGCCACCAGGCGCCCTGAAACTTTAGATTTTCATCTCACCTGTCCTTCTTTAGGTCAGGGTGACTCAGCCTCTTGAAGCAATGGCCTTTCCCAATGTAAACACTGGTTCCAACACCTACAAAAGAAAAGTCAACCAGACCAGCTTATGAGCAAACTAATACTAGGACTTGGAGTCACTGGAAGAAGGTAAAGGTCTATTCGTTCAATTTTCTGACAAGGAAAAAAAAATCATTCCCTGAGTTTCACACTCCAGTCCTGCTTGGAAATTATTCGAGGAACACAACGCCAAATCATGGGCATCCAAGGACACCCTGGCTAAACCAAAAAGAAAAGCAGGTGAGCAGTGAACCTTATTAGCATGTGTCCTCCCAGGCTGATGACTGTCATTAGGCTGCTAGAGGGTGACATCATTTTCTCTAAGAGACAGTCAGCTCAAAAATGTCAACTTTCGTGGTGAATTAATTCTTGAAGCTGCTTCATGTTGCCTTCTGCTCCGTGCTGCAAGAAACAGACATATTTCATTTCTGAGATCTGTCAGACATGTTGCTGTTTTAAATATTACATTTTAAGCCCAAGCCAACCTGAGCATATTGTGTTTGGAGAAGCCCGGCAGGAAAACGTTGCCTTCAACAGAGTAACAGGCCAGAGTGTAACACTCGATAATCTCGTTGGAAAAGTCATCACTTCTTTGGTTCAAATTCCTTCCATCTTATAATGGCTATCTTCTCCCCCAACGTCTCCTCTAGTATGAAGTTAACAGGAACCGTTACACTACAGGGATGCGGTCATGAAATCGTCATACGGGGAGTCAAGGGGAGGAGGGTCATGGAAGGGGGGAGAAAGGGAGATAACCCTCTCTGCAAAATGCAACCCGTCCCAAAGTTCCAGCCTCTGAATGTAGCTCTTGTTCACTTCACCAGCCACAGGAGAAAAAAATATATATAGTGCCATTTATTCATCTTTTTCAATAAACATTATTGAATGCCTATATTTTGTTCTGCTCCTGGGCTGGGCACTGGGGAAATGAAGGAAAGACACTTCCCACCTGCAAGAGAGCTCCGAGCTCAGTGGGGGAGGGAGACATGTCAAGGGAAACAATAGAACAGTCTGGAAGTTCCAGAGGAGAAAGAGGTTCAGCAGAGTTTTCTTAGAGTGAGTTTTGTGGGAAGATTATGTGTGTTTGCCGACATACCCTCCTTTGCGGAGGGCCGAGTGAGAGAAAATGGGGGGAAAAAAAGACAAACGGAAAACTGTCTTTAATAAATAACTATGTAGGAATCAGGAATAACCTTCATAAATGAATAAAACACCTGCCCATGGGGTCAGAAGGGCCAAAAAGGGTCTTGAAGTCCCCCAAAATATCTTCCTTGTTTTCTATCTAATGTAGGAAACACTTTGAGCTGTAAACTAATACTGTTAGACTTAACAACATATAAATCAATGATGTAAATAAACACGTGAGTGTAACTGACAGATACTGGACTCTTTCTGACAGTAAGTTTGCAGAGAGGTAACTGGGAAAGCATCACGCCTAAAGTCATAGGAAATGGGCAAAATTAAGGGCTAGAAAAAGTGGTCTGTTGCCTTTCATGTTTTTATTTGACCTTGTTTTAATTTACATGCAGTAAAAGGCAGAGATCTGAGGTGTTAGAGTTTGATGTTTCATGAATGCAAATGCTCCTATAGCCCGCGCCCCCGTCAAGACCCGAAACGTGTTCATCATCCCACTGAGTTCCCTTCGGCCCTTTCAGGCAATCTCCACCAAAGGCAATCACTGTTCCAATCCATTTCACCATAGATTAGTATATTGCCTGTGTTCTTAAATTTTACAGAAATGGAAAAATTCGTATGCGTCCTCGTTTCTGACATCTTTCATACGGCACAATGTATCCACTTGTTAAGAAGAACAGTGGCTGCTTCCTTTGACTGATTGAGCAGTAGTCTGTTGGAGGAACAGACCACAACCTATATTTGTTGACGGACATTTGGATCATTTGCAGTTCTCAGCTATTATGGACAGAGCTACTTTGAATATTCTTGTACGAGTCTTTTTGTAGATATAGGTGTTAATTTCTACTGGGTGAATAACTAGGAGTGAATTGTTGGGTCAATGTGGGTTTTAACATTTTTAGCGGAACTTATCATAAAAGTAGGAGCATTTAAACTTGACCTCAAAGGATGAGGTAGAAAAGGAAATAAGGGCCACCCAAGCTGTTGGAGGAGGATAGGCAAAAGCAGAGGGAGGAAGGGAAGTGGCTGCAGAATTTGGGAAGGTGAACGGTCAGATGTGAATCATAAGGTGCGTGGAGGGTGTTCTTTCTGGCAAACAGCTCCTGGGAGGTTTCCAAAAGCTTTGTTATTGTTAGCAGAGTCTACAGAGTCTGAACTAATTACGGGAACTTCTGCAAGTGTTACTAAGCTTCTCAGAAAATGTCATCGTTTCTGGGAAGCCTAAGAAAATACCAAGAATAAAGTCCTACCTCCTTTCAAGTAGATCTGATTTGGGAGAACTGGTATCCCACGGGGTGTTGGGTATCAGGTCCACCACTGTCATCCAGACATCATTTCCATTGGATCTTAAAAACAGGGTCCAGACTAGAATAGGACTTCCCCTGGTGGGACCCAGGCTCAGCCATTTCCTGATGGCCCAAGCCAGTTCTCCATCCTCTTCTCCACACTCAGATCTGTACCTAAGAGCTGTTTGTGGTAAGACAGGCCAACTTGCAGGCTGGAAGCGTGTATCATTCAAATACTATCAGTTCAGTCTATTTTGCCAAAGCCCCCTTTAAGCATATTATGCAATTCTTGAATGGATGAAGATTCTTTTTTTTTTTTAAGTTTATTTATTTAAGCAATCTCTACGCCCAATGTAGGGCTCGAAGTCACGACCTCAAGATCAAGAGCTGCAGGCTCTACTGAGTGACCCAGCCAGGCGTCCCTGAGTGGATTAGGGTTCTTATACATTTGATCATTAAAAAGGGGAAGGAACGGTTGTTGAGTGATTCAGTCTACTCTCTTTAGTTTTTCAACACAAAATATGGCTCATAATTATGAACTGATAACCAAGATTTCTAGCTCTACATTATTTCCCTTGGCTCTACCAATTATTCTCCAAGAAAATGGATTCCCAAGCCACGAATCCCGCCCCCACAAAAAGCCTTAACTCTCAAGAAAGGTATATAATATTCATAAAATTAAATACAATAACAGCAATAACACACACAAAGAGACACATCCCCTACCACATGGACAGACCATGTAGCTAAGAGTTTGGTACTACTCCCATATCTTCCTTCCAAGGGCATCTTGTGTGTCATAGAACTCAACTATTCATAAGCTAGTCATACACAGGCTCAGACAGCCTGGGCTCAGTGACACGGCAGGTAGAGAGGAAAAAAATCTCAGCGACATAAGAGCAGAGGCTTCTTGCTCACTCCCACTACCCACCCACACTAGAATGTTGTTGAAAGATAAGGAATAAGGAGCCATGGGACTAGTGTTTCTACCACTAACCATGTCTCCCGGATCAGGACCTGTAACCTCTCTGAACTAAACTACGTACAAGATAAAAACATTGTGCCAGATGATCTCTAAGACCATTTCCAACTGGAATTCTATAACAAATAAAGAAAAATCACCAAATCACAAGAATACTCATCAAACAGGCACATATTTACTGGACTGAACCACAATTTGGCTGCTCCAATTACTTTGCTCATTTCCACGATCAATAATGTTCTCAGTGGCCCAGTCAATTATGCCACCGGCTGTGGGGATCATTAAGGTGACTAAGGCCCCTGACGGACTGTGCATGATCCATTCCTGCCTCTGTGCTCCGCCAAGGCTAGAGGGAAAAATGTCCAAGTGTCCCTTTGACTCAGGCTCTTTTTCTCATGTTGTCTTGGCCTCCCTTTTATTTTTGAAGTGGAAATGACTAACAGGGCCACATGAGTAAAAGAAAATGGAGAATATGGAGCCCATATTCAGTGTGGTAGTCTTTTTTTTTTTTTTTAAGATTTTATTTATTTATTTGAGAGAGAGAGAGAGAGAGCACATGAGAGGGGGGAGGGTCAGAGGGAGAAGCAGACTCCCCGCTGAGCAGGGAGCCCAACGCGGGACTCGATCCTGGGACTCCAGGATCATGACCTGAGCCGAAGGCAGTCGCTTAACCAACTGAGCCACCAGGCGCCATCAGTGTTGTAGTCTTAAAAACTCCTCTCTGGCAGACATTTGTACTAGGCACAGGAAAAACAAACTCTGAATAAGACTCTGCTTCTGCCCCTCAGACAAACACAGGCTCCTATGTAGGTCAGCAAAGCAAGAACTCTCCTGCCCTCAGATCCTGGTGCTCCTGGTTTGTGGGCCTTAGGATTTGGACTGGATTACCACACGGGCTTTGCGGGGTCTCCAGCTTGCATGTGGCAGACAGGGAGACTTCTCAGTTTCCATACCTGTGGGAGCCAATTCCAGTAATTTTGAGACCTTTACCTCCAGTGGGATCTGACTCTCTGGAGAACTCGGACGAATGCATCCTGTTGGCCGCTTCCAGACGTGCCTCACATAAGGGGTCTGTGGCTAAATCACTTGGGGAAAGGTTACATACCATTTCCTTCTCTGTCACAACGGACGGCAGCTTAAAGGCTCTTGGGCAGCCTGCAGCTAAGAAACTTGTTCAGTTGTATTTAATCCGACTCTTCACAAACTGCGCACAAGAACGTTTTGAAATCCTCAAAGGAAGAGTGTTTCATGGAACTTTCTTGAGAAGACAACTGGCTAGAAATAACATGATTTTACCATAACTGTACATTGCTTAAATATTTTTCTTGAAGCAAGACATTACTGATAGGAGCTTTAATTTGATAGGATGTCCAGAACTAGTCTTTCACTTTCTCAAGATTCAAAACACAATTAAGTTGAATTAATGACCATTCATTCATTCAGTCATTTTAAATTAATTTTTTAAGCAATCTCTATGCCTAATGTGAGGCTCAAACTCACAACCCCAGATCAAGAGTTGATACCCTACTGGGGTGCTTGGTTGCTTCAGTCGGTTAAGGGTCAGACTCTTGATTTCAGCTCAGGTCATGATGTCAGGGTCGTGAGATCTGGCCCCGCATCAGGCTCTCTGCTGGGTGTGGAGCCTGCTTAAGATTCTCTCTCCCTCTCCCTCTGCCCTTCCCCCTGCACACACACACACACACACACACACACACACACACACACTCTCTCTCTCTCTCTCTTTCTCATAAATAAATAAATAAGTCAGTCAGTCAGTCAATACTCTACTCTATGGGGCACCTGGCTGGCTCAGTGTATTAAGCATCTGCCTTTGGTTCAGGTCATGATCCCAGGGTCCTGGGATCGAGCCCTGAGTAGGGCTCCCTGCTCAGCGGGGAGCCTGCTTCTCCCTCTCCCTCTGCCCCTCCCCTCCACCCTTGCTCTCTCTTACTCTGCTCTCTCTCTCTCTCAAATAAATAAAATCTTTAAAAAAATGTAGAATTATGGGAGGTAATATTTACAAAAGACACATGTAAAGGACAGTTATTCAAAATATGCAAAGAATTCTTAAAACTCAACAAGAAAATAAACAACCTTATTAAGAAATAGACCAAAGATCTAGACACCTCACCAAAGGTAATATATGGATGACAAACATATGAAGATTCCCAACACCACGTGTCATCAGGGAATTGCGAATTACAACCACAAGATACCACTGCACACCTATTAGAATGGCTAAAATCCAAAACGCTGACAACACCCAATACTAATGAGGATGTGAAGCAACAGGCACTCTCGTTCATTGCTGGTGGCAAAGCGAATGATACAGACACTTGAAAAGATAATCAGGTGGTTTCTTACAAAGCTCAACATACTCTTACCACAGAATTCAGAAATCATGCTGCTTGCTATTTACTCAAATGAGTTGAAAATGTATGTCCACGCAAAACCTGCACACAGATGTTTATGGCTCTGTTATTCATAATTGCCCCAACTTGGAAGCAATCAAGATGTCTTTCAGTAGATGAATGGATAAATAAATTGTGGTACATCCAGACAATGGAATACTATTCACTGCTAAAAATAAAATAAGCTTTCTTGCCACAAAAAGGCGTGGAGTGATACATGTTGCTAAGTCAAAAAAAAACAAAAAAAGCTTGCCTGAAAAGGCTATGTACCATGTAATTCCAACTATGTGATGTTCTGGAAAAGGCAAAACTACAGAGACAGTGAAAACATCAGTGGCTGTCGGGTCCCTGGGAGGTGGGGAGTGGTGGATGGATAGGTGAGGCACGGGGCGGGGGGGGGGGGGTTACGGCAGGGAAACTGTTCTCTGTGATACTGTAATGGTGGGTACATGACATCACACACTGGTCAAAACCCAGAGTTCGTAACACAAAGCATGAACCCTGATGTCCACTATGAACTTTAGTACCATAAGGGTATTCGTTCATCAAAGTATACCACACTGGGGTCGCCCGGCTGGCTCAGTCAGTAGCGCATGTGACTCTTGATCTCAGGGTGGTGAGTTCAAGCCCCCCGCTGGGCATGAAGCCTACTTAAAAAAAACAAATAAAAACCAGTATATCATACTCATGTAAGATGCTGATAGTAACTGTGGGAAGGAGAAAGGTAAGTGGGAACCCTCTGCACTTCTGCTTAATTTTTCTGTAAACCTAAAATTGCGCTAAAAAATAAATACCTATTATAAAACACACATGCAACATTTAAAAAAAAAAAAAAAAAAAAGCCAGAAGCTACGAATGCTAAAGAGCTATCTATCTTAGGAAAGGAGGGGTGAGGAGGGGCAGGTAGAGACAGAACAGCTAGCTGGCTTGGGTGCTGAGCACTAAGTTTCAGGACCTCCCTTGGGGACAGAGTGGGACCCAGCGCCCCGCCCCCAGGCTCCCATCCTGACTCGGCCAGTGCCCCTCCCTTTCGGTGCCACCACGGACAAGGGTCCCAACCTCCTTCTCAGAGTATCATCTTCCTTTTTAAAACGCGAACAATAAAAGTACCTCTTAAAGGCTCCTGCAGGCATCAAGTCAGAGAACGCACGTACAACGTGGAGCAAAGAGTCACAGGATGTCCTAGGATGTCGATAAATGAATATTCTCATTTATCATCGTGGTCAAATCACTTAAAAACCTGTTGATGTGTAAAAAAAAAAAATCAAGGAAAATAGCTACAGGAAGCGCTAAGCAAATCGCTTTCGTTTGGCTGGCCCGCCAGCATCTAGGTGAGCCCTCTGCTGTCCGGACAGTTAGCCTCTCAGAATCAGACTGGCCCTCTTCTGACCTTCTTCTCTGTCTCAGCAGCTCTAGCGATTTTCACTTCTGTCGTGAGGGCTGTTCTTGTCTATAACCAGCCAAATCCTGCCAGTCTCTGAAGGACTCTCCTGGAACAAGTTGGGCCCTTAAGCAAACTAGGACAATCAACTCTTTAAGGCCGCACGAGGATTCGCTAATAAAATATTCCCACGGTGCATTCAAGAGTATCTTTGTAGCTTAGGTCAGTTCCCATCACATGTCATGCTTATTCCCACAGAGCAAATGCTGTGTGTGTGTGGAGGATGTCACATGATTTTATGTCATTGATCATTAGTACTGAGTTAGAAAGATCCCATTTTCGACAGATGCATGTCCAAGTTCCTTCAAATACTGTATGTGACTTATTTTATTAAAATAAAATTACTTTGGGGGGTACCTGGATGGCTCAGTTGGTTAAGCGACTGCCTTCGGCTCAGGTCATGATCCCAGGGTCCTGGGATCGAGTCCCACATCGGGCTCCCTGCTCGGCAGGGAGTCTGCTTCTCCCTCTGACCCTCTCATGCTCTATCTCATTCTCTCTCTCAAATAAATAAATAAAATCTTAAAATAAATAAATAAATAAAATTACTTTGGGGGACCTGGGTGGCTCAGTCGGTTAAGCGTCTGCCTTCGGCTCAGGTCATGATCTCCGGGTCCAGGGATCGAGTCCCGCATCAGGCTCCCAGCTCAGGGGGCCGTCTGCTTCTCCCTTTCCCTCTGCCTCTCCCCCTGTTGTGCTCTGTCTCTCTCTCAAATGAATAAAATCTTTTAAAAAATAAATTAACTTTAAAATTAATCATCTTTGTCTACAAACTTTTTAACCACTCAACACACTTCCCCCCCTAACTTTACCAAAATCAGGAAATTTCTCAGCCCTTTTAACAATATATTGTTCATTTACAAAATCATAAGCACTTTTCCTATGGGATCAACTCAGTCACCATATTAAAAATAACTAATTAACTTCCTGTGCCACTGATTAGGTGTAGCATCCAATACTAATCATTATCATCCACTCTCAAATTCGCAACCTTGTTTCCTCTTCCATGACATGAAAGATTTCACTGGAAGTGCATGAGCCTTATTGCGGACCCTGAGTCATTTATCACCAAGAAGTATGGTTCCTTTAATCAACCGGCCTTAACAGGCATTGGATTTGTCAGAGGAAATAGGTGTGTGTTGTTATCCCCTTGACTTACCATTATCTAATAAGACAGGGAAAAGTAGACAAATTTGTTGAAGAATAAAAAACGAGATGGAAATATTTTTAATGTTTTTTTTTAAATATTTTATTTATTTATTTGAGAGAGCGAGAACATGAGCAGGGCAAGGGGCAGAGGGAGAGGGACAAGAGATTCCATGCTGAGCAGGAAGCCCGATGCGGGGCTCCATCCTGGGACCCCACGATCATGACCTGAGCCGAAGGCAGATGCTTAAACGATGGAGCCATCCAGGCGTCCCTTAAATTTTTTTTAAGTTTATTTATTTTTTAAAAAGATTTTACTTATTTATTTGATAGACTGAGAGAGCACACACAAGTGGGGTGAGGGGCAGAGGGAGAAGCAGATTCCCCAGTGAGCAGGGAGCCCGATGTGGGGCTGGATCCCAAGACTCCAGGATCATGACCTGAGCTGAAGGCAGACAATTAACTGACTGAGCCACACAGGTGCCCCTAAGTTTATTTATTTAAGTAATTTCTACTTCCAATGTGGGCTCGAACTCATGACCCCGAGATTGTGAGCCACACACCCTTCTGACTGAGCCAGCCAGGCACCCCATAGATGGAAATAATTTTAAATAACATTTCTCTATCCCAGACATTGGTCATGTTATCTCTTGAAATGATTCTAATTATTACATTAACATTGAGCAGAACATTTGAAAAACAGGGATAAGAATTCATCAAAATCTATTTAAAAATTATTTAAATCTACTGAGAAAACATTCCTGATGATTATACATCTATTGCCTTAAGAATGAAAAATACAAAGAAAGTTCAAGAACTAAAACTGAGGGACACACCTCAGCCCTCAGCTAAGGCTACTCTTGGCAAAGGTGGACTTGCCATTGTCCTACAGTTGATTTTGAAAATGTTAAAGCACCCCATCCAGGATGCTTGAATTGTTTTTAAGAGAAATGCTGTATGGCTTTTTTTGGCCACTTGGAAGCATAATGATGGGCAGGGCAGGGCTCGATGTGAACAGAGGAATCCAGCCCTATCAGGGCGGTCTAGGTAGGCAAGGAATTGGCGCCAGTACGCTGGCTTTAAGAAAGCAAAGCAAATGAATGCAAGAATAGAGCCCAAAGTTCTCAAGATTTGCAGAGGATCAGAGAAGTAAAAAGGTTTCAAGAGCCCAGGTGAGTAGTCAAAGTTCAAAGTCACAGTGGACTATCAAAGACACAGAAAGGAAAAAAATCCAGTCACAGAGTGCTGAGCTAGCAAGCAGGATTATTTTACCTAAACCCAGATTTGTACATCATTGCAGTTTCTCAGCATATTGCTACGGAAGTCCAGCTACTCAGTGCTAATAGACACAAAGCCCTGGGGAGCAGCCGCAAATAAAGACACAGTCCTTGCGCTCTTGCAGTTTAGGTTTTAGTCATGAGACACACACACTAGGCCAGGAAACAAATTAACAAGACAATCTGAGAACAATTTGAGACAATTCTACATGCTATGAAGAAAATAAAGTAAGGACCAGAGTGATGACAGGTAATGTGAATGGACGGAGAGCAAATGTCAAGCAGTACTGGAACAGAGACCTCAGTGAACTCACTGTCCAGGGTGCTTTCCAAAGGAGCATCAGAATGGGAAGGGCAGGGGCGCCTGGGTGGCTCCGTCCAGTAAGCGTCTATCTTCAGCTCAGGTCATGATCCCAGAGTCGTGGGATGGAGCCCCGTATCAGGCTCCCTGCTCAGCGGGGAGTCTGCTTCTCCCCCTCCCTCTGCCACTCCCTCTGCTTATTCTCTCTCTCTCTCTCTCAAATAAATAAAATCTTTAAAAACAAAATGGATAACAGTAGTGCTACATTTTCCACTGGCAATGACAACTACGTGGTTTTAGGGAATGCAATACTATGTGCCAAGTATCTTTCTCAGGTCTCTATATGCATTGTTTAAAGCTCACAACACCCTTATGAGACAAGTATGGCTATTATCCTGATTTGATGAGCAAGGATGCACAAAGACATTAAATAACTTGCCTAAGATGCAAACGGCTAATAAGTAGAAGAAAGAGGATGTGAGCCCAGGCACTCTGGTCCAGAGCCAGGATACGAACCAGCACCTGTCACAGGCCATTTAGAGAGACAGAAACTCAAGATTCACTTACTGGATAGAACTCAGTACAAAGTAAAAGGCCAGGTCTGGGGGCTAAGGCGGAAATCTGTATGTCGGAGTCAGAGTGTAAGTTCAGTGAGGAACTAGCATTAAGGGCAACTTAATACTTCTCCCCAGCATGCCGGGCCAGCCTCCCAAAAGTCTCCTGCCTCAGGTCAGGAACTGGTCCTGGAGACGTGGACAAGGCTAAGCAGGCCTTGATGAAGGTTAAAGCTGGAGGGACTAAGAACCACACGGGTCTTAAATCATAAAGGTTGTAAAATACTCGCCCCCCCCCCGCCCCCAAGAGGGTTCTTTGGGCACTACCAGCAAATGCCCTGACTTTCTGAGACAGACAGAATACAAACATAAAACATTCAACTGGCATCATGATGAAAAGCAAACCCCAAGTTTTCTCATCAAATTCAAGAAGACAAACGTAACTAAAATCATCATCCTTAATTGTCACTGTTTTGGAAGTCTTAGCCAAAAGATAAAGGCAAGGAGGCAAAAAAGAGAGAGAGAGAGAGAAAGGAGGTGTAAGAAAAGAGGGAGGAAAATTTATGACGGTAACACACTGTATGAGATACACCACATGTGAGTGAAGGCTGAACTACTGAGTCTCCGCATCTCATCCGGGCCTCTGACCCTCCATCTTCCCCGTTCGAGGTGGTTCCCTGTTGACCGGTACTAAAGTGATCACGTGTGTCCTATGAGAGCTAGGAGCGACCCCTGGTCTCCATCCAGCCTTAAAAACAAACAAATAAACAAAAAACCATGCCATATAGTCTCTCATCGAAATGATGGGACCAAATCGGAAAAGGGACTCTCTAATTTCAGTAGCTCATTCCACCAAACAATGCTAGCTAAAAGCAATTCCTTCTTTACCATTGCACCCAAAAGAAGTTTCCCTGCTGCACTATTTACGTTTAATTATAGCCTTTAATGGTGACATGTGGAAATATGGGGAGCTCTATTAGTCACATTTCTAGTTAAATATTACCATATTCCTGAGTTTTATTCTAGTAATGGTTCTAAAATTAGATTGCTTAATAACAATCATGAATGTGCTTTTCTTCTAAATACAGGTTAGTAATCTCAGACAGATAGCTTGCTAAATTAGGAGCCGTAGTGCATTGTCAATGGGGAAGCTCTCCCCAAGCACGCACATTGAACAAACCTAATCTTTCTTCCTCAGGATGGAATATTCCTTCCTCTTGACCCAGACCTTCCTTTTCCAGGATGCTGATTTGCATGGATCGTGGCCAATTCCATTTCCCTGAGCCGGCCCACACAGGACCGTGGGGAGACGCGAACCGCCCTCTCTCTGCAGAGCATCCTGTGCGTCAAACTATTGTACTCCACACTGTTTGTGTGTGTGTGTGTGCGCGTGTCTGTGTTTGGGGTGGGACTTGGGGCACTGCCCGAGTTGAGAGAAAGCCTCTCTCATCCCAGTACCTGCAGGTTACTAGCTGGCAGAGCAGACAAGCAAAAACACCGAACTTACATCAGCGGAGAGGAGGAAAGAAAATGCTAGCACCCAACTGGTTAAAACGAGGGGGGGGGGGGGGGGGGGACCAAACAGCTTTTCTGGGACTCTGGAAAGAAAAATACATTCAAAACTTACCCAGTGACTGAAACGGAAGGGAGACGGTGAATTATTTTCATAGGAATATTTCTGTTTTTAATGATCTATGTTTCGAGGTAGATGTGTTTGCAAATAGAGGTTCCGATCATCCCAGGTGTGAGAGGCACGCATAAGGCAGGCTGGGTACATCTTCACCAGACAAAACTGCTGTCAACATGAGAATCTTAACCCAAACTTCCCTGCTGACCTCAGCAGAGAATCGCTGCCCCGTGAGATCTGGCAGCCTCACTGATGCTGAGGGAAGGGCTGGGCCCGAGAGAGGGCAGGGTCACTTGAGATCAAGGTCTGCGTTATTCCTCGCGTGTTCTTAAACTTGGAAGGCGGAGCCCCCACCTCGGTGGGGAACTTCACAGAGATCCTGGGCAGCTGCAGCGTCTGTTTTCACCCTTCACACGACAGCAAGAGGCACTGGAAGAGTCACCAGGCTTGGAGTCCGGGAAACTGAACTTGGGGCTGAGCTCTGCCATTTCGTGGACCTGTGGCTTTGGACAAGTTACACAATCTTTCCTCCTACGCAGAATTGTGCACGATCTACCGCCAAGGTTTTGTGAGGCTTGCATGATAGGCAGCACACAAAAGTAATCTGCAAAGATTAAAGCATCGTATTAACACAAAATGCTGCTCTCATTACGACTATTACTGTTCATGGTTGCTATTAATTCACTAGCTGTTCTCTACATTCCCCATACTAAATATATGGAA
Source organism: Neomonachus schauinslandi (assembly GCF_002201575.2). Taxonomy (NCBI): domain Eukaryota; kingdom Metazoa; phylum Chordata; class Mammalia; order Carnivora; family Phocidae; genus Neomonachus; species Neomonachus schauinslandi. The sequence continues at coordinate 10,317,361 of NC_058409.1, read as the reverse complement.
TTATATGGTGAACGTTCAGTTAGTACTTGCTGATGGGCTAACACAGAAGTATTTGAGAGTTTCAGTCTCTCTAAGGAAGATGTATGGGGCTTAGTCCTGGGGCTCCCAATAGCTACACATGTGAACTGGGCCACATCAGAGCAATCTATAAAATTAGAAGGCCAAATGAGAGGATTTCCGGGGTCTCTTCCGGTTAAAATACACTGTAGTTCCTCTCTCCTCTTTGTCCATACCACTCCCAAGCCTGGGAAACTTGACTTGGCTGCCACAGTTCCTTTGCTTCTGCCCTCGTATCTCTTGTAGGTTGTCTTCAAAGCGTGCTTTCCTCTTCGTTTTCCTCCCTAGTGTCTAACCCGAGGCTGAGATATCAGTCAAAGGATATGTGTACTTCAAAATGTATGAATCGAAACAATGAAATTCTTGTCAGCGAGCAACGCAAATGCTTCCCTCTGTGTAGGTACACAGGGATGTTGAAGTAGATAGAGGTAGGTTCAGAGATCTTGGAAATGGTCCTGAATGTTGGAGGATATCATTATACATAATATTATACATAAATGAGTTTAATGCTTTACACCTTCCTGATATCACCCTGTCACAGGACAAACGGCAGGTTCCATTCTGGCTCAGCCCCTTCCACTGGGTAAATCTTGATGAGTCATACAGCTCATTCACCCAACACATGGTTAGTGATGGATATGTGCTAGTCAGTGCTTTAGGCAATGATGACGTAATGGTAGGGAGCGCCTGACTGGCTCAGTTGGTAGAGCGTACAACTCTTGATCTCAGGGTTGTGAGTTTGAGCCCCACACTGGGTGGAGAGATTACTTAAAATAAATAAATAAAAACTTAGAAAATTTAAAAAATTAAAAATGAAGGGGAAAAAAGAATGGTAGACACAAACAGGTATGGCTCCTGCCCTCATGGAGCTTACAGCCTAAATGTCATCACAGTCTTTAATCAAAGAATCCTGTTACAAGTAAGTCTAAAGCCACAGTAAGGGCTACAGAGAAGAGGGGCACCGTACGAAGAGAGTGAATAAGACAAGAAAACTGATGTGGTCACCGGGGACCGAGGAAGCCTTATCTCAAGGTGGGGTAATGGGGCTGACATCAAAAGACAAAGTAGGAATAATTCAGCCAAAGAAGAAATGGGGGGTGGGGCGGGAAGAGCATTCCAGTCAGAAGGAACAAGTCCACAGTTCCTGTTGAGATTTAGGTACATGAACCCCAAGAACATCTGTGCGATGGCAGTGCAGAGCATGGGGAGCAGGTGTGAACCGAGGCTGGTTTGGGAGGCAGGCAGAACATGGCGGTTGGGTGGACCAAATTAAGGATTCCAGTCTTCACCTGAAGAGCAGAAGAACGTCACTCAAGTGTTAGGAGTTGGTGGTGACGTGATCAGATTTGCATTTTGAAAAGATCCTTCAACTGCTGGGTAATGAATAAATTCAAGAAAGTCAAGAGTGTCCTGCTGGCGATGGGCTAAGATGGTGGCCCACACCAAGGCCGTAATAAGAGGTGCAAGCCCTCCTACATCACCATGCAAAGTACCTGTGCACAATTTTGGAAGGTCTGAGTCCTAAGCACCTTTGGGATCCAATTGAGACGTCAGGAAGGCAATTGGGTAACAAAGTCCAAGGCTGAAAGGAAAGGTCAGGGCTGACAAGAAGATTTTTTGAGCTAGAGCTGACAAATGAACCATGAGACCTAGCTAGGAATGAGGTACTGAATGAGAGAATGGAGAGAAAGAACAAACAATCTCAGAACTCTCAGTTCTCTGGCTGTAAAACAGGAATTGTAGCAGCTGTTTTGCAGAACTTTTGTGGCTGAGATATAGTAGGTAGTCAAAAAAAATTCAGATGATATTATTATTATGGCATTAAGAAAAATGAAAACAAATTAGCAAGTTGCAAAGCAATTTATAGGATGAGCCAATTTTTAAAATTATTTTTAAAAGTATTTTAAGTCATATAAAAACAGACTGGGGCTTTACTTTGCATTTATTAACAATTACCATCAGTTGATGGGGTTAGGACAAGGGCTGTAAATTTCTTGCGGTCCTTGCTAATTTCTCTGTTGTCTGCAAGGAACACTCTTCTTGCTGTTGTGAGAAAATAAAATGTTTCACCATTTCGATCACATGAGAGCACTTTTCCAAGAGTAGGGCCAAAGATGACGAAATGGGCTACAGTAGCAACCTGTGAGGGTGGCCTGGGTCTAGCGCACGTGGCCGAGGGGCTTTGTTTGAGGCCAGTTTGTGTTTCCAGGTCTCGGCCACAGAGACAGAGAGGTGAAACGCTGGGATGGGACCCAGGGACTGTTTGGGTCTGAGCTGACCTGGCTGGGTTTCCATGGCACATGCAGCCTGACAAAAGTCCTGTGTCCACAAAGCATTGCCACAGCACAGAGGTCCTCAGAGGCCTGGAAAATCCACACGTGATGGCCACACAGAAGGAAAGTTTTTAAAGCCATGGCTCAAATCTGCTTGCTTCCCTCTCTTCTAGCCAATAGTAAGGAAGCCGGTGATAGGGATACGTCCACGCTAGCATGCTCAGGGTGAGTGTGCTCTCAAGGAATGGGACTCGGAGCTACAAGGAGTACAGCCTTTGTCTCTCCCGGCCTTCGGTCTAAATGAGGAAGGACCCACGGGGTCCTGGCTCTTGCGGATAAATGGTGTATGGTGTAATGGGAGGACCTCTATTGTGGGAGTCAGGAAACCTGGAACGTGGCTCTAATCACACAGGAATCACCTGCGTGACCCTGACCAGTGCCTCGACTTCTCTCTCTCTCAGTTGTTTCTTTTTTTTTTTAAGATTTTATTTATCTGAGAGAGAGTGAGCGAGCGAGCCAAAGAGAGCAGGGGGAGGGGCAGAGGGAGAAGCAGGCTCCCCACAGAGCAGGGAGCCTGACGCAGGACTCCATCCCAGGACGCTGGGATCACGACCTGAACTGAAGGCAGCCGCCAACCCAACGGAGGCCCCCAGGAGCTCCTCTCTCTTAGTTTTTTATCTGTAAAGTGAACACCTCTCTCTGTGAAAGAGCTCATGCAATGCACAGGCTGCATCCACATGATGGCCAGCATAGAATTTGCAAAGCATGCATTTGAGTGTTTGGGGCAGGCTGACAATGAACCCCCTCCTAAAATACTACCTCCCCTATCACCTAAAACACCACCTCCAACTCACCACCCCCAGCCACTCCTCCACATACTCCCTTCCTCTGCTTTCTCTGTAACGCTGATAGCTATCGGAAAGTATTTTTGTTACACACCTATTTTCTATCCCCCCCCCCCACCCCACCTCACCCAAGAGGACAGACTGATCAGTTGTATTCTCTGCGGTATCCTCACAGCTAAAATGGAGTCTGGTAAACAACAGCGCTCAAAAAAAAATGGTGAATGAGTGAATTGGAATGCCAAAGTTTCCTTCTGGGTGACATGGGTCTTGAAAATTTCCCAGAACAAAGAGCGTGTAGGATTTTAACTAGAGTATTGGCACAGAGGCAAAGAGTAAACACTTTCCCACCCTATTCTTTTGGACATTAACCCTGGATGCATTGAGAGAAGGGATGCACATGTTAGGTACAGGGATGTGTGATCAGAAGATCTCATCTTGGCTCACTTACTACACTTTCTAAATCTCTGTGAACCAAGGTCTCTACATCTCTAAAACAGAGGTAACAATAGTACTTCCTTACAGGATTGGAGCGGGGTTTAAATGATTTTACATTGGGTGGGGATGGGCTTGGGAGTTCTAAATGGAAAAGCATTACACGAATATGAGCTGCTGTCCTATAAAGAACCCAAGACATTCGATGCTGTCAAAATGAGAAGGGGATGCCGGGGCCCTGGGTGGCTCAATCGGTTAAGCGTCTGCCTTCAGCTCAGGTCATGATCTCAGGGTCCTGGGATCAAGCCCTGAGTCGCGTCGGACTCCCTGCTCAGTGGGGAGTCTGCTTTTCCTTCTGCCCCCGCTTGTGCTCTCTAATAAATAAATAAAATCTTAAAAAAAAAAAAGGGATGGTGATATAAAAAAGTGTTAGCTTTAATTTGAACACCCATGAATGGGAACCAAACCAAATGGGCTGCAAAGTATTCTAGCCCTGAAGCCACAAAGACTTTGCAAGTATTGCTGGCATTTCCAAGGAGGGCCCTGCCCCTTTTTTTAATGTTCTGAGCATGTACCTGTATCTGTTATCCAAATATGCTTACAAAATGGGCTAGGATACCTTATTTTCTTCCATACATTTGCAAACATTCTTCCTATGTGTCTGATCTTGGCAAATAATCAATTTAACATCAAATTATTGGGATTTTATTTCTGTAATATGAATATATAATTAAAGGTGGTTAGAGACGATGATGTGTTCCCTGAGCACAGACCATGAACTCATGAAGGGTACCTCATGGACCCGTAAGTGAGTCACAGTTGGCTGTCCACGGGGTTCAGCAAAGGTTGTCCAAGAGAACCAGCCATCGGCCATCATGTGATAATTACATCACAGAGGAGGTATTCAAAGGAAAAAAAAGAACTCATCTGCTATTCCATATGTATCAGAAATGTTAAACTTCCATCACCAGAAAAATATTAGAAAAGCAGGCATTTGTGACTAGACCAATTGTTAAATAAGATTTCTTTAAACGTGATCAATATGGCATGTCTCAGTTTCTTTTTTTGTTTTTCCAGATTAAAGAACTCACTCAAAAAAAAAAAAAAAAAAGACATTTGTGAATTTGGCCTAAAACATATGTGCTTGAAAGCCCTTGACTTTTTGCCCTTTTTTTTTTTTTTTTTTTTTTCTCTTTTTCAAGGGAGCTTCAAAGTCAGAGCTGGTGGCTTTGGCGGGGCCCTGCTTTGAAGAACGGGGAGGAGGGAAGTCAATTAAAAACAGGTCACAGGATGTAACATTTCAACTCAAATGGCCGCTGATCTTTACAATATTGGAAGCGCGGAGCCATCAGCCCCAACTTCTTAATTGCAGCAATGTAATTAGCAGATAATATCTTCTCTTTCAGCAGAAGTTTTGACTGGCGGGAGTGATTCTGAGCCCAGCCCGCCCCATTTTCTGACAAGTATGATTACTGCTAGAAGGGATCAGAGAACTACTTACAGAACACAGTCAGATGATACTCTTTAAACTGGTGGATGTCCATCCTCCTGCCATCCCACCCAAATGACCCTCTAGGGCTGCTCGAAAGACAGACCAGAGGGCATCCACATGCAAAACTTCCCTTGCTGACTGTAATTTAACATAGTTGTAGGAGAAAAAAAGAATTTGTTTTATAAGCTGAAAACAATCAAACCAAGAAAAATCCCGAAAGCCCCCTCTCCTCACCCAGCTGACTCAAATAAAACTGTGACCTCTTCCTGAGACCTACCGCTGCCCTTAGGACGTGCTCTCGTCAGATGTGATTCAGGGCCACTGAACTTGAAAGTTTGGTCAATGTTTTAATAATCCCTGCTGCCCTTTGCTGTCTGACAACGTTTACTAGCTACGTGGTTCTCCCAGTTTTACGAGGTGGGGTTGGCCTCACGGGGGTCTGAGACTTTGCTCTGTGCCTAGGATTTCAGGGACTGCTTCCCCCCGGGTGATGCACAGGACCCCCCCCCTTGGCAATCGGAGCTCTCGCCCGTGTCCAAGGCCGTGCCCAGAGACTCCCCCTCTCTCGGCGGCAGGTGGGCTGCAAGCGGTGACAGCCCCGCTGTGTGTGGGTAACAGGTGCCACACAGACAGATGGCACTGCCGTGCCCGTGGGCACTGAGGAGGGTCCTCCCTCTGGCAGGCAGTGCCTCTGAGATCAGGAGAGCTGGTGGGAACGTCCCGCAGGGGAGGGCGGGAAGCCCTAGGAACCCTGGGCCGGCTGTGGGAATTCTGCCCTCACTACACAGCTTCCAGCCAGATGCCCGGCTCTCCCCTGCAGGCCCGAGACCTCACACCGTCAAAGCCAGTCGACTGCGGCTGCGGAATCAGAGCTCTGGGCCTGGAAACGGAGAGTTCCCTGCTGCCCTGCCACCATCGGCAACATCTCTTCCTCCTGACCCCTCCACACGGAACGAGAATCAAGGTCAGTGACATCTCCTACGTTCAGGAAGCACATTGTTCATCGGCCTGAATGCTGGGTACGTTTTCTGCCTTCTGCATTATTTATCACAACCCTTTAAGTGAAATAAATAAATAAATAAATAAGTGGGCTCCCTTTTGTCTTAGGGGAGTTCTCAAAATGACTTTGGGCCTTGAGAAATCCTAGCTGAGGCCCCTCATCAGGTGCCTAGTGAGACGTGAGGTCGGAGGTTACTTCCTCCTAATGAAGAAGACGTCCCTGGCTGAATTGAGAAGATAAGCGACGGCCCAATTCAAGAATATGCTGCAGGAGAGATAAGTCAAGAAGTCCATGGATGTGCTTCGAAGGAAAAGAAAAGAAAGTCTGGGACTTCCTCATAGGCAGTGGCAAACCCCCATAACTGAATTACGATCTCTAATCAGAATTAGAGACAGTTTATATGATCCAGTTACTGTCCTGTCCTATGTCGTGGATGCTAGTCTCTGGGGGGCCTCAAGACAACCGTGTTTATTTTCCTTTACACGGTAATGGAGCTAATTATGAAGGCCACAAAGTAACATGGAAAAAATGTTCCCAAAGCCGTACTATGTGGAAAAAAAAAAAATGCAAAACTTCTGGCCATAATATGAGTACAAGTATGTAAAAATCACGTCAGTGGTTTGTGCAAATTACTGTTTTTGCTATGAAACAGAACTGTCACTGTTTTCCTTTCGCGTTGTTTTGCTTGTGGATCCCATCGATGGTGTTTGGAGGGTTGGTGCGTCTGTCTTGGCGTTAGGAAAACGTGGGCTGTTGGCCACAGATCAGCTCCATTCCACTCACGGGGCAAAACAACATGAAGGGACAAGGCCAGGCCACCATCCTTACCAAGTGAGCTGAGGCCTATAGTCCTGTGTTGTTCTGTCTCTAATAAAGACTCGAAGCGGACGTGGGGCCTCGGCCTTGGGCACGCTGGGGAGTGACCATGGCAACAGCTCACAAGCCCCCCAGCTCACTGCTCGCTGTTACACAAGCCTGCTCCAGGGGAAGCCAGGCTCAGAGAGGGGAACAAAGTCTCTCCTGGCTTCCAGCAATCCCCCACACAAGCTCACCTGGCCGTCACAACAATGCCCAGACAGGAAGGAAGGACATAATCCCCACACGACATCAGGAGCTTGATAAAAGCAGGCCAGCTTTTATCGAGGGGCGGCTAAAGAGAAAAATGAGGGCTGGGCATTCCCTTGGAAAGGGGCGGTGGGTGACAGATCCACGGTGCTCTGTATCCTCTATTTACTGAATTTTAAGTGCATTAGATACTTACCCACCCACCCACACATGACGGGGAGGTCTCCGCCATACAGATCTGTTTCCTACTAGGATCCGCTCTGGCTAAGAAAATTGACACTACACATTCCAACAAATGAGAAATGGAGTTAAGTAAATACTCAGCCCAAAGCATTGACCTTCCCTTTTAGATTTAAAACAAATCACCAGAAAGAAGAAACTGCCAACAAAATCCAACCCAAAGAAATAGAAAACTTACCTTTGCAGCCTTTTAGAATAGCGAAAAGAGCTCTGCTATGGATTCACCGGCAGACATGGTGTACAATTCTTGCCTGAGAAGCAGAAGGAGCAAGCGAGTGGCTGTGGGGGCTTGTAACAAATTGGGCCTGTTTCAGGAAACTGTTCCCTAACCTCCAGCTTCTCTCCGTGACATTTCTCCTCTGTCTGGTCTTTGAACTCTCTGACACAGACCACTCCCCACTCTCCCTTTCCAGCTCCCTCAACCTCACCAGGGAGCGGATATGTGCATTTCAACCCTAGCGGGACCTTGGACGTCATCTAGGTACCCGGTGAACGCTCAGAACAAGTAAGCAACCCCAAGTCCCAAATCACATTATTTGTCGGCAAACCTGGTCTTACTCCCGAATCCAGCGATCCTTCACCACCTCTAGGACAGTGACGTCTGCGAACCAGAAGTGACAGAGAAATAGATGGTACACAGTGCCTAAAAAATAGCGACAAAAACAATATATGGTATCTAATAGATAGGCATCATTACTATCTAAAAAAAAAGAAAGAAAGAAAGAAACGGTCAGTAGAAAGAACACTCAGCTCTTCCCTCTGTGTTATCTGTACCAACATTAACCAAGCCTCTTCTGTGCTGTGGGCACTTGACACATTACTTAATTTAAATCCCACACCAATATCAAAGGTTTTCATTTTTTTGATCCAGAAGAACAGGAAAAGGAAGAGCCCTCCTCTTACTATGCAAATAAACTGTTGTCATTTTGAAAACGAGGGCTACACGGACCTGGACAAAAAACTCAAACAGAGAAAATATAAATATATAAATAGAAAGTGTACACCTTCCTCCTGGAGCCTAACTCTCCATCCCTCTCCTCCAAGCCAGCTTGCCACTGATCCCTAGGATTCCTCTTTCCCCTCCCGGTGAGGCGCATTCTAGGATATACACCACCCTATGCAACATTCGTTAACTCTGTACACACACATACACACAAACCCTCAGATACGCATCACGCTACAGCTTGTCCTTATCCACTTAATATTTTTCGACAACTTTCCACGTCAGCACCTACATCTTTGTTTTCTTTTCTTTTTTTAAGATTTATTTATTTGACAGTGAGAGAGAGACACAGCGAAAGAGAGAGCACAAGCAGGGGGAGCGGGAGAGAGAGAAGCAGGCTCCCTGCCAAGCAGGAAGCCCGATCCGGGGCTCGATCCCAGGACCCTGGAATCATGACCTGAGGCAAAGGCAGATGCTTAAGCAACTGAGCCACCCAGGCGCCCCTACGTCTTTGTTTTCAAAGTGTGCCCAGTACACCATCCTAGAGACGTGCCCCAATTTATATGTAACTCCTTCCCTATTGCTTGTTTCCAGTTTTTCCCATCAGGTAGGCATTATCCATTCCACTTCACAAGGAGAGAAACTAGGCCTCGGGAATGATAAAGAGGCTCACTGTTGGGTCTTGCTCTACCAAAAAAAAAAAAAGAGAGAGAGAGAGAAAGAAAGAAAGAAAAAGAAAAAGCACCGAACTAGCACCTAAATAAGTCCTTGCCTTTCCTCAATACTGGATATTTACCCAGCTAACCCAAGGCACAAGATCTGCCTTCTGGCTGTTCCACTGACACCTTCCCTAGGAACTGTCTATTGAGTCCTTAGAGCGTGACTCAGAGGCTGTGACTCGTCCAGAGTTAGATCGTTAGGATGGCCCAAGTAACGTGGGGAAGACTCACCTCATTTCTTTGTACTAGGAAAAAACTGACCCTCCTGAATAGGAGAGCTCCTCCCCAGAGAAGTGTGGTTTTCCTTCCTCTGTCGGGGAGGGAGAGTGGAGGGGTTGGGAGGGGCAAGCCTTTCCTCCCAAACCTTAGCTCCAGGGGAGAAGCGCTCACCTCCGCGGAGGCGCCACCCCCACCCCCTGCAGCGTAGTGCAGAAACTGCTGGGACCTCAACTGTCTGGGTGATGTTGTGGCGACGCAGGGCCCCCCAACTCGCTAACGATATGGACTGAGGGAAAAGCTTGGTTCTTTCCTGGCCAGTGTGGGGGAAGATGGCCTCAATAGGGCCACACAAGTGAACCCAGCCTCCAATACAGCGTAATTTCACACTTTCCCGCAGGGGGTTAATGACTGTGTGTGTGGCGGTCCCAGAGAATAGTCCCTTCTTCCGGAACCCTCTAAGTCCTGTCAACAAGCCTTCTGTTGCTATGCAAAGCTGTGCAGCCTCTTGAATAATTCCAAGCAAGGTAAAGCGCCCTGCCTCCTGACCCTTCCGTAAGAGACTGTGCCGGGGGGGCCCACTGCCTGTCCCTGCAAGGGCAGGATATTCCACCTTCTTCTTGTGAATACCTCCCGCTTCAGAAGGCTTGTCTGGCAATCCCTCACAGCAAGGCCAGATGTCCGGGGAGGTGCCACTGGCCTCTCTGATCTCAGCCCCCTGCTGGGCTCCCAGCCCTTCCGTACAAACCAGTAACACACTTGTCACGCTCGGTCCTGGCACGCCGAAGAAGTCAAAGGATCTGGCGGAGGAGGTGTGAGCACCATTCAAAGCAGTATCACCGCCCAAGACAGGATGGGGACGTACAGCGCCGGAGATCACAGCGTGGAATGACAGTAGCATCCACGCTGACGAAAACTGAATGAACGTGAGCATTATGTGACTAGACCCTTGAGTGAAAATTCAAGATTTGCTCGGGGCTATGGAACCACGTCTTCTCGGGACCTAAGCGCTCTCCAGTTGGCAGTCAAGCTGAAATAGTGGCTTCCCTAGTCAGTTCCTACAGAGAGCCTCTCTTTCCTCCAAAAACAAGAATCCCGCACGGCGATTTACAGTTTTATCATACTTTTCACGTGTCGCATCATTTGATCCTGCAAAAAAAAAAAGGCGGGCGGGGTGTATAACATTCCTAACTTGTGTTTCTCTGAGACTAGAGGACATCGGGAAGACACAGCTGAGGATGTGCTCAAGATGATAGAGACCATTCATCAGTTCTATAAAGTTAGCTCACCTTCCCCCAAACCTCTGAGAAAATGGCTTCTGTGCAGGTCCCTCCTCCTCTCCCGGCTCTGGGATTAGCTCCCCACATGTAAGTACTGCAAAAGAAGTGAGAAGATATTTTGCTTCAAACAGTGCTACATCCCTGAAGAGCCACAAATCCTTAGTTTATACTATCTGAGGCCCATCAGGGGTCTGAATAACACTCAAAAGCTGTTCTTGTCAAGAGCGTCTGCATTTGCCAAAAGCCCCAACGTGTAGACAGCAGACAAACTGAACGGTGCCAAGGCGGACGTTGAGTGGGATGAATGAACTGTAAACCTGGGACAAATCACACATTACTTGAGTAGAAAAGCTGCGAATTTTAAAGACATATGGGCCTTGCCGTCAGATCTTTATGGCTTATCCACTGGGGTTTTGTCCGTTTATATGTGCCGTTTACTCATTGTCTTTCCATTTATATTTGGTTTATGTACAGGGGGGCTTAACACCTATGTATTTATACGGTTGGCAAATCTCCCTCTGGCGCGTCTGTTTTTATTCATCAACTTAAAATACTAGTAAAGACCTTCCCTTTTTAAGTCCCTCTAAAATCAGTGGCTAAATGAGAGGGTCCTTTTAACAAACATCAGTCTCGGACTGATGCTGGGATTAACCCACTCCATGTTTTAAAACTGGAATTGGGAAATATGGTCTGTAAAAAAACTGGAGGGAGAAGGAATATTTAGCTGTAGAGCCGGCCAGACCCCTGTTCCAAGCAACAGGGCAGCCTTTGCGAACGTTCCCAGATAGCCTCAGGCATCTAAACTGCAGATAAGAAGATCACTCAGTGGATTATTAGGCACGTTTTACCTTCAAGGTAAAGGGAAAATGAGCTCTCAAGCTTAGAAATGCAACTAATAAATCCCAGCTGCAAATTCAGCTCTCCAGTGGGATGTCAGGAGCAGCCCTTTTCCCCGGTCTTAGATCCTGCACAGCTGCAGCCGGAGGGGCGAGCTGGAGAAAGAGAACCGTCAACATTAACATGAACAAGTGGATAGCGGGAGATCAGACCCGTCTTCCCAGCACCCCAAACATTCTAAAAGTGAAAAAAGAAAGACCACGGGGGTGAATTGGTGACTTGATCATTTAACCCACAGTCTAGTTGGCCATCTTTACCCTGTGTCTAGTGAAACTCTGAAATGCTTTTGATGTAGGGGGAGCTCCATCTAGTTCCTACCTAATCTCTAAGGTCGGGATGTTGATTATTCGAAGCCGTTTTACCGCTGATGCTAACATTAGCCCAGTAGACGCTGCCCGTGAATGAATGCTGCACATTCACTTAGAACACCAGGAGGGGGGAACGGACCCTGTCTGCACAGGATGGCAAAGGTAGCTGGCCACGAGCCCTTCCTCCCTCAGTCTCTTGGGGTATCCAGAAAATCATTACGCTGAGAACGCCTTCCCGGACCACAGAACTTACACTGATCCGCGGCTTCCAGAACCGGTTCTGGGTGTTGCCACAGCATCTTCACCCCGAGTCTGCGGCAGCCCCCTTCTGCAGGCAACCACTTCCACATGGCGGGTTTCTGAGCTGGGAGGAAAAGTCCCTGAGTGTGGTTTGGCCACACACATGGAAGAGGACCCTGTCTCACGCTCCTGGGGCATGAAAAAAGGTTTTGTGGTATTTACTTCAAAGACAACTTTTCACAAAAGTCTTCAGTCTACGCACACCCTACTGCCGGTCTTGTTGAAACAATGGTCTTGCGGCTGACAATGGTGTCAGCTTGTTCCAGAGAGTTCAGCAAGAAAACCAGACCCTTAGGAGATAAATCGAGGGGTCCAAGGTGGGGTCTGGGCAGAGCCATTCTCCACAGCCCCTGGGGACCCGGGAGGGAACTGGGCTGGAAGCTACGGCAGAGAGTCCCCATAGGAGCTGCTGTCTAAGGGATAACTAATAATGTCCCTCTCAGTGCGCAGCAGGTCCCAAAGAAAGCTTCGCAGAGAAGGAATCCCCGAGACTATAGCACTTGGGTCAGAACAGCTCAGCCTCTGCTCTGTGACCCTCAAGAGCTCCTTCCAAGGCAAGTGGAACACATAAACTTCACTTTCCAGACGGTCAAAGGTACATGCAAACGAGAAAGGTCCAGCGAGGAGACGGGGCTCTCTACCAGCGTGCAGCACGTGACTTTCTCTACCAAGACTTATCTTGGTTTCTCCCCCTCTATCTGTAATGGACATCTCTAGGGGAGTTCTAAATACGTGGATAGGAGATGCTGGGTCACAGGAGTGTAACTTGTGATCAGAGGGGCACCTGGGTGCCTCCAGTCGGTTAAGCAGAGCCCCGCATCGGGCTCCCTGCTCAGTGGGGAGGCTACTTCTCCCTCTGCCTCTGCCCCTCCCCCCTGCTTGTGCGTGCTCCTGTGCGCGCTCTCTCCCTCTCTCTAACAAAATCTTTTAAACAAATAAATAAAATGTAGGCAGAATAACCAAAATTGCCAAGAGTTCTCCAAATCTAGTGTCCTCAGCTAGACCTACCTATTTAGAGAAATTATCTTATCCTTACTAATGCTAAGAAATAAAGTGAAGCAAATGCCTGGAGCCCAGAATAACACCTGCCTTTAAGAATGACATTCTCCGCCCCCTAGCACTTGCAGGCCCTTGTGGTGGGCACTGTGTGGGAGAGGGGGAAGGGGGATTCGCAGCTGCTGGGCAGGAGTCCCCGGTCATCAGAGCAGGTGCAACGACAGACAAAAGTTAATACTGAAGACAGCAAGTTTAGATGATTTTTCCCAAGATCGTGAAGGAAGCCAATTACAGTCTGGTTTTAAATCAAAGCCACTGGACCACAGCATCTCTGGGATACTTCTTGAATTTGTTATCGTTCTTTGCTCTGGTCTTTGGTCAGCCTTTATCCATAGCAAAACTTTAGCCCTGTGTCCTAAACCTCAGGAAAAGTGAACAAGGGAAGACCTAAATGTCTGGCAAGAGATGAAGTGAAGGTTTCAGTGAATAGGACGGACCAGCAAAAATTCAAGGAAAGTATTTGTGAGGTGTCTTTTGAATGAAGGGAGAACTCTGAAAGAATGATATACCTTTCATGGAGCTGGGTCACTTTCTCTTTGTTGATGTACAAGCTTATTTGCTTGTTTGTTTGAGCCTATCAACTGAGATGGGGCTAATTTCTAGTTGAACCCTTTTGTGCTATATAGCTTTGCTTTGAGATATTTCCCTACGTCCCCTGGACATCTTAAGAGAGGAAAATATAGGGTGCCTGAGTGGCTCAGTTGGTTAAGCGACTGCCTTCAGCTCGGGTCATGATCCCGGAGTCCCGGGATCGAGTCCCGCATCAGGTTCCCTGCTCAGCAGGGAGTCTGCTTCTCCCTCTGACCCTCCCCCCTCTCATGTGCTCTCTCTCTCATTCTCTCTCTCTCAAATAAATAAAATCTTAAAAAAAAAGAGAGAGAGAAAAACATAGTTTCTAACTAATTTTCTTTTTAAGATTTTTATTTATTTATTTATTTATTTGAGAGAGAGAGAGAGCGAGCACGTGCACACAAGCAGGGGGAGCTGCAGAGGGAGAGGGAGAAGCAGGCTTCCCGCTGTGCAGGGAGCCCTACACGGCGCTCGATCCCAGGACCCCGGGATCATGACCTGAGCCGAAGGCAGATGCTTAACCCACTGAGCCACCGAGGCATCCCCTAACTCCTTTTTGCACCACTAAGTCACAGTCTTAACAAGAGAACTTAGTAAACTGTGCCCTTGGGTCTGCCCCTGAGGAGAAAGCTGCAAGCCTCAAGGTTTCTTATCTCACGCTTCCCTCTCTGACCTGCATTTCTGTTTGAAGGGGGGAAAAAGAATGAAACAAAGATTGCCCTCGGTTTACCATCTGCCTCAGTCACATCCCATTTAGAAAGAACCTCTCACGCATAATGTCAAATGTCATTCCATCTAACATCCGTAATTGTATTAAGCTCCTGTAATGATCTCTACTGAGACACTGAATTTCCTCCCAAAGAATCAGTCACCAAAGCACATTTTTTTTCTGATGAGCTAATTAATAAAATACGAGGCTCCTTATGCAAAATATATACCAATGGTTCCCAAGTGGGGCGATGCCCTCATCACTGTGAATAAAAAAGCTGAGGCTTGAGGATGATACCGTAACGAGGGCTGGGATTCGCGCTGATGCAGACAATTTCGCAAGCCTTCTGTCAGGGAATGAGAAATGCAAGGCGGGCAGAGCGGGGCTGGACCACTGCCGGGAGAGGCTTTCCGATCTGACACCAAAGAGGAGCCACTCAGCCTCCCCCAGGTTTGTTCTTAAGACTCTAAGAGGCATCTGCCAACACTGCTATCTGGTTAATGCTGACCGACTTCTTTGAAGATTGTAATGACAAAAGAATATTTGTGGAGAGTCAAATATACAGAGACGCAGATGTTCAGCTGGGAAGTACCTGCCCTGAATATACTTCCACGGGAGCGCAGAAGAGTGATACATGCAAGTCCCCACAAAACAAGAGAAAATTACAGCCTGAAATATTCATCAGTCACTCACTGCTGTCCTGGAACAGAATTAGATCCTATTTGTTCCAAAGTGCTCTGCAAAGTAGTAAGTTGGACCTCGAGAGAACAATGACAAGGCAAGTCACCATTTAGCAGCTATTAGGCAGTCACTGTCAACACACCCCAGCCTCGGACCCTAGAGATAGTTCCTACTGGGAGAGAATCGTTGCCAAGACACCAGGATGCTCCCCGGCCATGCAGAGCTCCCACCTGGACCCCAAAGGCTCTCGACAGGAAGTGCCTGGCCAGGCTCTGATTCTCTTATTCCTGCTGACACTGTAAGTCTACTTTGGAGTAGAGTAAGTCCTGAGCTATCAGATTTGGTTAAGTTAGGCAGATCTAGAGAAGCCCCCCAGATCTCCCAAAGATTTGATGTCACAATCCTTTGGAGAGTCTTGTCTCCCGAATGGACGGGACTCTCAGGACCCAGGAGCGTCGTGTCCCCTCAAGTGACGTCACCATTGGCTGGGAAAGCCGTGCTCCAAAACAGCCCTCAGTATCCGAGGTCATGCTGGCTGAGTCATTGTTTTTCTCTGGCTTTTCAGACCTCTCTCCAGAAAACACCTCATAATGGACCATCTCAGAGCTCATCACTTACTGTAATAGTTTTTATTTGATAATGCTGGTGGTGAGCAATGTCTCAGGAAGGATTCCATGACAACAGCCATTGTGCCACCTCAACCTTCCCTGTTTTAAAGAAACCAAGCCGTAAGGTCAGGCAACTCACATCACCTGTCAAAATTCACATAACCTGTCTACTCTGAGCACGGGCTTCCTGTTCATTGAGTCACATTACCTCGATTTACAATTTGCTGAGTTGTATCAAATTTAAGTCAAAGCAAAAGCAAGCTTCCATGGGCAGTGGGGAGGGGTGGTGATGTGCATACACGGACTTTGGACTCAGTCAGGCCATTAACAACTCCTTACTGGCCACATGCTATCTGCCAAGCATACAGTACACGAGAGAGAAAAGATCCTTGCTACCATGGGAGTCCATATACTTGGATCAGGATTAAGGACAGAGGGAAACAGACTGACCGACACACAATATAAATACACACGAGAGAAGGGAGAATGAGAAAGAATGCCAGAACTTCATAAATGCAGTGGGCAGTACGTGCTGTGTGATAGGGGCAGGAATGACCCAGTGGTTGCCATCTGAGCAGGTTCCTCATCAACTGAGCCCTGGAAGGAAAGGAGGAGGCAGCCCAGGCCAGAATCCTGGGTAAGAGAGCTCCAGATAGAAGAACAGCCGGGGCGGGGGGCGGCGCCTGGGTGGCTCAGTGGGTGAAACGTCTGCCTTCAGCTCAGGTCATGGTCTCAGGGTCCTGGGATGGAGCCCCCCGTCGAGCCCAACATCTGGCTCTTGCTCAGCAGGGAGTCTGCTTGAGGATTCTCTCTCCCTCTTCCCCCCCACCCCCCCCGTTCTCCCCCCCCCCCCCCGTTCTTTCTCTCTCTCAATAAATAAAATCTTTAAAAGAGAGAAGGAAAACAGCAAGTGAAGCAGAGGGAAAAGACAAAGAGCTTTGATCTCAGCTCCAACTCTGTCTGCATAACCTCAAGCACGTTACTTTCATCTAGGCTCGTAAAGATCATCCTTGACAAAGGTCAGGGTATCTAGCTCACAGGGACTTGCAGGAATTAAATGGGAATGACACATAGTTATTACTCATTGAGACGTAGTTGATTTTTTATCTTATCTTGATAAACCCTTTGAGATTCAGGGCCACTAAACTCTCATTTTAAAACATCCTTGTGCCTTGATTTTTTGTTTGTTTGCTTGTTTCTTTGAGCAAGGGGCTACAAAAACAAAAACAAACCAGTCACGAACTTAAAATCAGAGAAGAGCCAGATTATGAGTTCCTGGAAAGCTTGTAAATCAGGGTTAAATTCACAGGAGGAAACAGAATGTCATTCATTTTGGGACAAGGCTGACTCCCATGTTGGGCAAGTTAGCACAAGCCCCAGGGCCCACAATCCTTTGGGGTGAGGGTGTCGGCAAGCCCTCTTGCTCAGTTGCAGACTCCCAACAGTGAGGCCCAGAAATAGACAAGACCGCTGAACGTAGGCTGTAACTAAAACCCAATGTGCTCACTTCCTATCGCACTTTCTTGAGACATGGATGAAGACATTTTTCAAAGACCAGAACGTTCCAACCACCAGACCCGAAAAGCCCTGCCAGGAACGGAATACCTAGAAGACCGTACCCACGCATCCCCTTCCCCGTAGGAACATGTCCGCTCTGCCTGCTCCCGGGATCACCCCCCTTGAACCTCTCTCTTTCTCTAAAACTCGAGGTGTCCATCTGCTGGGCAGAAAGGTCAGGTGTGCCAACTCCCTCGGCTGCCAGCACCCAAAAGAGATCTCTCCCTTCCTCTTTTCCAAACCCTTGTCTCTTGAGTTGTTGGCCTCTCTTGTGACGAGTGTATCTGAGTTTATTCAGTAAGGGTTGGCAAACCCAGCCAGGAGCTTGCTCACCCAGGTTCCCAAGTCAGTGGCTGGGATTGATCTATCAGTAACCAGGGGATCAAAGAAAATGTTTTAATTTCTTTAAAATCCCAAGGGGGGAAGAAAAGAACTTTTGGGTCAAATGAGGTATCTTAATACGTAACATTACCGATTTGCCTTTTTAACAACACAATCATAAAACTGAGTTTTTCACATTGCCTTGGAAGGAGTATGGGGCCCAGAGAGCCTAAGTCTGCAGGACCCGGAGGCTGGAAGGCAGGCCTGGTCGGGGCGGCTCCTTGCGCCGGCACAAGAAGAGCTGGAGGGCGCGATCCGGTGGAAAGCAGGGCTAGGGTGCTGGTTTCCCGCTCATTCGGCACACACAGAACCTCGCAGCCACCGAGGGTATCTGCTTTTCTAAGGAACCAACAAAGGGATCAATGGGGGGAGCCGAAGGGCGGAACCTACACTGAAATAAACCTGAGGTAGGCACACAGCCACATCCCCCATCTCAACAACCCAAGGCTAGGACGCACTGGGGACCAAACGGGAATTACTTTTTACCCCGTTCACCAGCTGTCCCACCTCCGGAACCTCTGTTGCTCAGAGGTTCCTCCCCGCACAGTCCTCCTTCCTCCGCACACCATCCCTCCCTCCCACCTGACCCCCAGCCCTGCTTTTCCTCAGACCACCCGCCCAGAGTTGTTTCCAGTTTCCCCGAGCCCAACAATTTGGTAGAAAATCCTCCAAGGCGTGTGATGGTGGCAGGGTGGCCCAGATGCACTTCAGAGCAGGGTAAGCGAGGGCCAGTAAAACAGGGCCACGCCAGTTCCAGGGAAATCCAGGAAGGCCAGGTCCCCAGGTGGACGGGGTGCTCAAGGCATGCAGGTTTCCATTTTCTGGATTGTCTTTCAACTCAAAGGACTTGTCTTCTTGGTCATCAGAACACGCAGATTGTTGAAGTCTTTAATAATGAGACATGTCGTCACTGCTGCAGTTGCATTGTTCCTTGGCTTGGGGCTTTGTTTTGCTTTGGCTGCCCAAGAAGTGTCTGGCCTCAGAAAAGTTACCAAAGAGGTGAGCTGCTTGGACGGAGCTGCCCATGTCGACTCCAGCAAAAAAAAAAAAATGCTGAACATTGACAAACCCTCCTTGGAGACTCATCTCTTAGGCAGGGCGACCACCAGATGAAATTGCCAAGTTGGCTAATGGCGTCCCACGCCAGGCATAAGTGGGACTCCCTTAGCTCGGCCACTCTGGCGTGGACAAAACTTGACCTCAAGGAAACTCTCGCTGAAAAATACTTGTAAACATTTGACACCCTGTTGTTTTTGCTCAACCATGTTAGAGCTCGCTTTGTACCTCGTCATTTTTAACTACGGTATCACATTTCTATCATACATATACATACTACTTTCTTTGCCATTCCCTCCTCAACGGGTCTGAACTCTTACCTTTCCGGTAAACACCTTTCTTCACATTTTTCCCAATCTAGGCGTCCACAGTGAGGACGCAGGAAGAATCCAAGGAATACACTAGAAACCTAAGATCGGAGTCTCCTATTTTGAAAAAGCAACAAAGTAAGTTCCAAGAAACAAATCTCCATTGGTCGCGAAAAGCCAATGTGGAGTTACCGTGTGCATTTACCAAAGGAGAAGGTGGAAAAGAAAATCTTTAAAGGGAAAATAAATGGTGGAGGGCTGGTAGTGCAGTAAGGTTGGGATAACAGCCGTTCTAAATCAGCAGGAATACTAATGGGAAAAGTTGCACTTGGGCATTTTATGGGACCTAGGCTTTGTCATAGCACCTACCCTCACTCGTCATTTGAGAGAACAGTGTCCCGAAGTACTTTTCCAATATTCACACAGACTGATAGAACAGATCCTTCCTTAATGTGCTCTGGGCTTTGGCTCGTCTGGTGCGTGTTCAACTCAATGAACTCAGCTGACTGGTGGTGTGTACTCCACAAACAGCCAAGTTTGTGCTCAAGGTGGGTGTTAATTTGGGTATTATCACTGCTAAGAGAACATGCTCCGATTCAAGGTGCCTGACCTCTGGGGGTTCCCAAATAAGAAACCTAAAATTCTATATAGGAGAAAGAGAGTTGGAGCCCAGATGAAGATGCAGGATGGAGTAACAGAAATCCACAGAGGAGTCTGCAATCCTTCAACTGCTAAGAGATCAACCCAGATCCCTGGGTTTGACTCCCCGCCCTGCCAACTCATTTGCTCTACCCCCTCAGGCACAGGACTTAACCTCTTCCTGCTTTGGTTTATCTGTAAAATAGGGATAATCATCATTTTTCATAGGATTCTGATGATGGAATTCAATAATTTATGTCAAGTACTAATTCAGTGCAGGGCCCAGCACAGAGTAAACATTCAATAAATGTTTGCTTTCATTAACCTCAATAATGTACTCGGTATTAAGCCACAGAAATCCTGCTATTCGGATGTCTAAATGATTTTATTATTTCTGATTTTTTTTTTCCTACATAAAAGAAGGACCTAGAGAACATTTACTGGGACAAGCTGGCTACTAAGTTCCCACATCACGACTCAGCCACCATTTATCACGGTTGATCTGTCATTCCCAAACTCCAGAACTGGACTTTTAGAAACTGAGACTTTCTTAAAAGGGCTCTTCTACACCATAATAATTTCACCCTGGATTCAGCCTCTGGCTCTCCTGTATTGTTCACCACTTCAGGGCTATGCAGCTCTGAACACAAGCTTGAGATGATTAAAAAAAAAAAAAAAAAAAAACACAAAAACCAAAAATAAGCGTAGTTGCCATCAGGACAAACAAACTCGGTAGAGAAGGCTCCAGCCAGTGTCTGGGCTCGAAAGCATGGCCAATTTGCCTTCTCGGGAGGGGGAATCCAACCCCCAGAAGGTGGATAGGGCTATGGCTCAAAAGGAAAGTGAATAACCTTCTCATCTGCCTTAGCCATTAACATCCTTGACTTTGCCCATTTGCTGTCACCTCCCGCCGACCCCAGCCTTATTAAGGGTACATCTGAGTGCCTGAGTCTAGGTCTGTGAACAAAGGTGCAGCTACAGTCCTTCCCTCAGGAGCCAAATTTGAAATTTGTCAAGAAACAGTGAGTTCTGTTTGCCAGTGGATTTAAGTCAAATGCCAGGCTCTGCCTTTGTGTTCCTGGTCCCTGACCACACCAGACGGCCCGTGTTTATTCAGTGCCTTGGCTGCTCTCCTCTCGAAGCAGGGGAAACAGAATGCGCTCCTCGCTGCTGGGTTTATAAAGGCCTCTGAAATCCCCGAAATGGAGTTGTTTGAAGTAAAGCTCTCTCGAGGTCACAAAGGACCATCTTGGAGAGGGAGGGGCCGGGGCGAAATCCCAGCTCCCCCGTTTCACAATCACGATGGAGTTAGGCTCACACACACATACACATACACACACGTACACAGTTCCCTAGAATTTTCTGTCAACAGACGCCTCTCAGATGTGAAAATGAGGACTCCTGCTCCCCTTTGCTTTCTTCCGAAGAACAGAGCAGGATTATACCACCAGCTGTTTTCTTCTTCTTGGGTTTTGTTTACGGTTTCTTTAGCTAAATGACACCAAGAGGATCGGCAGCATAAGGTTCTGTCATGGCATTTTTGCTGCATCACTGGATTCCATTCATCCTCAAACAGCAGAGCAGGTGGTTTCTAGGGGATTCCCCTCCAGCCTGGATGCTCATTAGGCTTTGGGGGGCGTCAGTGAGAGAGGTGGAGGGAAGCTCAACCAGCGTGGCTTTCTTTGTGCCAGGAGGAGACCTGCACAGGAATAGCTCAGCCTAGGGAAGGAGGGAGTGATGGATGGCTGAGGGACTCCCCTGAATGCAAGTCTGGGGGGGGTGGCTCCCAGGCACTGGATCAGCAGGGGAGAATTTGGTTCTGTGCCCCAGGGCTGTACTCACTATACGCGCCAGCCAACCATCCTCCTAATCCCCTTCTAAGTAATCCTGGTTATCTGACTGCAACCCTGAGTCCCAGAGCACCTCAGCCAGACTGGGATGGTTGAAAAATGCTGGAAGGAAGGAAGGAAGGAAGGAAGGAAGGAAGGAAGGAAGGAGGGAGGGAGGGAGGGAGGGAGGGAGGGAGGGGTGGGCAAGAAGGGCAGGAAACAGAGAAAGGCAGCACAACATCTGCTGGTCAGGTTGTCCTATGAGTACTATGGTCCCGGCTTTCCCACCAGTAGTACTGACAACATACTGAGAAGCGGCCAGAGTCGGCCTTGCCTTCAGGTGAGTAGCAGGTGCCCATGCATTCTGATGCACGGCCTCCCACCAGGATGCTGGGTCTGGGAAAGATGTGCAGAACTGCCCAATGGCTGAAATTCTACTGCAGGTTCATCAGCAATAGCCTCCCCTACGGAAGTCTCAAACTGGTGGACCCAAAGATGTTCGAATCTCAAATGTTTAAATTTTTTTTTTTTTTGGACTTTCTGTTCAAAATCAGAGCCCTCATGAGCCCTCTTTCCTGCAGAGCAACAACCGTGTCGGGCTGGCCTTCTCATTCCCTCTCGGGTCCCACGAGGTGCCATGTGCTGTCTGGACCTCACAGATGTAGACGTACGCTGCCTACTTGTCCCACTTGCTACAGCCTGGCTTTACTGCAAAGTCAGATGTTGCTTTATCTGTAACACCTTCTGCTTGCAAGTGGGCCTTCTTGTTTTAGAGGAGAGAGGGTACAGAATCACTAGATTTCTTCTGAATCCACTACCACACCTTCCAAGTGATTTATCAGACTGACTACTTTTAAAAATAAGAGTCACGGATGGTCATCTCTACTTGAGCGTGAATGAAGAGAAGGAGAACAGATTTGGATTCAGAAATGAAGAGAGAGAGCACAGAAGAATCTGGAAAGAGTGTCTGGCAGTAGAAATGATTCAGCTGTGATCTGACCCACAGATATGTTTTATTCTGCCCGTTATTTCTTTTAAAAAAGAAACAAAATTTTTTTTTGGAGGCAATATTTAAAAATCAATTAATCAATGACGGATGCTTGGCCTGGGGCAGGGAATATATAAGATAAGCCTAGAGTATCTTGTAGTACTAGAAAATAGGAAAGTGCTAAAAATACAAACAAAAAACACCCGAATGATGGGAGGTGGGGGCATCACAAAGGGACACGGGAGCTAACTGAAAAAGCTTCCAATGGCCAAAGTTGGAACGATTTGAGTAACAAAATAATGTAGTACTGAATTATAATTCAAAATATGAACTAAATATCTATGAGTCCATGCTGATGTAAATAGATGAACAAGGTAATAAATTGGGGAGAAGAGACAAATCTCCCATGCAAAAGAATTCCACATAAATTATGTAAATTCTTCACCCTCAAGCCATGAGGCTAATTCCTCTCTCCTTAAGTGTTGGCTTTGCATAGTGACTTCCTTCCAAAGAGCAAGGAGGGAACAAAGAGTAACTTTCCAGAGGAGAAACCTGACCAGGACAACCTCAGCCAGGTGATCAAGGTTAATCCCCTCAGTGACAGTGACGAGTCATGTTGATAATATGTACCTTTGATGAGATGTGATGAGAAAGGCGCTCTGTGTGGCCTCCCTTCCCCCCAAAGTCTATAACCCCAGGCAAATTATGAGAAAAATATCACATAAATCCTATTTGAGAGGCTCTCTGCATAATACCTGCCCAGTCTCCTCAAGACTGTCAAGGTCATCAAAAACAAGGCCAGTGTGAGAAACTGTCTCAGTCAAGAGGCGACACGAAGGCTAAGTGTAATGTGGTATCTTGAATGGAATCCTGGGTCAGAAAAAGGGTAAGAGGTGAAAACCAAGGAAATCGGAATGAAGTATGAATGTTTGTTAATAATAATGTACCAATATTTGTTCAATAATTCTAACAACTGTGCCAGACCAATGTAAGATATTAATCATAGAGAAGACTGGGTGTGATATGGGAACTCTTCATACTATCTTTGTCACTTATGTTAATCTGAAAGAAATATAAAATAAAAGGTCTACTTTACAATCAACCAATTCCACATTAAAATCTTGATCCCTCGCTCTTCGAGAACACACCATGTTGTATCAGCGATCCAAAGATCAGAGGGCGAGAGACCCTGTTACAGCTGCCTCTCTACAAACTGTAACCTCATCGGCCAAGTGAAACAGGAAGGGAAAGATGCCCTCAGTCCCCCCTTCCAAATCTCACCCAAGGGCATCTGAGCGGCAGAGCCTAACTTCACCTGTAGGATTCTACCTGCAAATCCAGAAATGTACAGAGAAGAATACAGAGGGGCTGCGTGACCATATTCCATCACGTTCACTGTCCCCAACACTGACGCCTAGTGTGACCTGTCATTTATCAGTGTCCTTAAATTGTTCTCACAGGTGCCAGTGCCTTCCTCATTGACATCCCATCCCTACTACAAGGTAGGAGCCGAAGCACACTTCTGGTGCTCTAGGCACGCTGGTGGCAAACTCTGGAAGCCTATTCACGCTTTATGGTAATCCTATGGATTTAATTCCACAAAATCTACCAGGCTTTAACTATGCAGCTAGAAGCTGTAGGGGAGGAAAGTGAAGAAGGCACCTCATTCGTGTGGAAAGAACTGCCATCCTGCTCAGTGGGACACCCCGTGAACACAGATCGCCCTATCACAAGACGGAGCCTGTAACGTCATGTGCGTTAACCGAGCAATTATCACACAAAATCGGCACGCAAATTAAATCCAGGGGCAGGATGGAATTCTGAAACGAACAATAAAAAACTGCAAGTATTATTCTTATTAGAGACATACTGTCCGCACATTGTCATACGTCCAGACGTGTAAGTCTAACACTTTACATTTTAAATTTAGTTACATAAACTAAAAGACATTACGCCCCTGTTTTCAAACCATCATCACACCATTTATTCATTAACGTTTTATAAACAAGAAAATCCAGCAATTGTCCTTATAATTAGTCTTTCTTGTTCAATGAGCTGATCTAATAAGCATTCCCTCCAAGCCCTTCCAAAATGCCAGCGTTAGATCTGTTCCAGAAGCCCCCTTTGTCCCTGGGAAGTCAAACACCGTTTGTAAATGTCCACCCTCAAGAATACTGCAATAGCTCAGAGGCAAATTCACAGGCAGAAGACAATATCCAGCTACTTGTAGGCACAGAGACTCCTGACTGAGTAAAATATCTGGCTATAGTCATCAACTCTTCCAGCTTGTATTTTCTCATTAAGATAATACCCGTTTGGTGGGGAACACACAAACAGAGCACCAATTTTCCTTTCCATTTGCTAGACATCATTTTCCTAACGGAAAATTGTCATTCCAGGAATCGTAGCAGGCGGGTGAACCTCAAGACGGATATGAAGGGCCCGTTGAGTCAGAGCCAGAACAATGGAATTACAGAGGTCATGTCCTCCCGGCTCTTAACCTTACACAGAATCTCTGACAGATTCAAACTGCACTTGATTCCCTCTACAAATGGGAAGCTCACTGCTTCCATGAGGTCCTGGGTTTAAATGCACAACTGGCCCTACTTGGTAGAAGGGGCTTTGCTGGGGGAATTGGCATCCCTGCTATTTTACTGCTTTTCTGAGCTGCCCAGAACACAGAAGTTCCCTCCTGCTCCCCTGGAGCCCAGCGGGTAACTTAAATGCATCAAGCAGGCAGGCGATTCTGTAAGGCACTGTGGTCACCATAACAAACGGGCAAGCTGACACCTTTTAATTGGAGGCGATGCTTGGCAGCTGCAGAAGCTACACATGCAAGCCTCGCGCTACCTGCAGTTTGTAAAGTAGAAAATAAGGATCACTATGTAAAATTTTACATTTTATCTCTTTACAAAGAAAACAAATAACCATAGCAACAACTATGTGGCCCCAACAAAACATGTCCTCACAAAAGACATTTATCCAGATACTGGAAGAGGATTATTGGGTTTTTCACCAACGTCCCATTTGCTGTGGGCTCACCCTGAACTTCCTTTCCAACCTCGGGGGCCTGGCTGGAGACAGTGTCTTGACTCTGGTAAGTCATTCACACCTGGTAAGACATTCCAGCTCTCCGTCTATCAGACGTAGGACCTGGGGCAATGTTCTTGGGCCTTCTACCCCTCTTTTTCTCTTCTATGAGGGACAGAGAACATAGCTCTTAGACAAGTAAATTAGACTATGTAGGGAAGTGCTTAGTGGAGAGCCTGGCCCAGAGTAGGTACTAAGTAGCTTAAAAATTCCTTGTCCTGCTTCTCTGGACACACTCCTGTTCGTGCATGCTTATTTTTTAAAAGGTATGGTCCCAAGTGAAAACTATTCCCGATGGTTCGGAAGAACAGCGTAGGACAGGCCTGTTACTTCACAACATTGCAAGCCTGGGCTCCCTCCGAAGCAGAGACTGATGTTTGAATAGTATGTCACACTGTTGACTCAGGATTTAGCTTGTCGTCAGCTCCAAAAGCCCTCAGCAGCCTCTCAGATGGCTGTTTCCAATCTGGGCATACCTCTCCTAGACTAATGAACTGATGCGTTGGGGGGAGGATGATGACCCCCAAATATGTTACTTTACCCTCATTACTATTTGACTCCAGATGGTTGGTTTGAGCCCACCAAATCTGTGGGAATGACCAACCTCCCAAGCATACAAAGAATGTGGGTTTGGAGTCTAAAGGCATGTGTTGGAATCCTGGCTCAGTTTCCCTAACTGTAAAATAAGGATATTAATAGAACCTACCTCACAGGGGTGATAAGCAGATAAAATGAGATAATGGACAGAAAGCCATCAGCAGAGTTCCTAGAACATAAGCACTCAGCGTGCATTAGTGATGATGATGATGACGATGATCATTTTTATGTTATCAAAATACCAAAAACAGGAGATGACTCTGACCCTCCAACAGAGCTGGGAAATGTTTGTTCAACAAGACAGACATCATCTGCCAGAACTATTATTCAGTATCTATTTGCAGGTGCCTTGGGTCATTCTGCCAAATCACAGACAAGGACGCAAGAGAACAGCCTGATGAGCTAGTTCCCAATTAAGGTACCAATGACTTAGTGGACTCCACCTTCCAACGCGTCATCCCTATCTTAAGATCTCGTGACCATCTTAACCAATGCCTGATATATAAAAAATAATATCCTCTAGAGCTTTCACACTCCTGCCTGTCCCACAACCCAGTGGGTAGGGGGGGTATGGGTATTGGGATGGAGAGGGGGCAGAAGCTGGGGGTGGTCTTGGCTCCCCAGATCACAACACCCCAGCAATACCTGATCTAGGTATGGTACAGGAGCTCGGGGCACAAAATAAGATTCTTTTTCTGCCGTTAACAATACATACAGGGGAGAAGCTGCTGTCTCTCACCAAGCATCTCCCCTTCCCCCACTTCCATCCTAATTCCTCGGCTTTCAGAAGTGTATTTGAAGCTCCTGCTGTTCTAAGAACAACTATTATTTCCATCTTTCTACTTGTAAAAGCAACATGTGCCCCCCAAACAAAGAACAGAAAATCTATAATCCCCCTGCCTCTTCTTTTTGGAGGCCACTGCCACTGACCCCACCTGGCTCTCCACTGTTGTACCAACTCGACAGCCATGTGCGCAGTGGGCCGATTCTTTCTGTTTGCTTTTGGGTGTTGTAGACGCCATTTTACAAAACTCAACTTAGAACCCACCTATTATCCTATAGATTTCTTCTCCCTTTTAACAAGCCTCACGGACATCCTCCCAAATCCGAGCGGAATTTTAAATCGGTGCATAATATTCCATATTAAACATGTACCATAATTTGCCCGTTGATGGACTCTTTTTTTCCCTAGATTTTGCTGCTAGAAAACAGTACCACTGGGGTGCCTGGGGGGCTCAGATGGTTAAACGTCTGCCTTCGGCTCAGGTCGTGATCCCAGGGTCCTGAGATCGAGCCCCACATCAGGCTCCACGTTCAGCCAGGAGCCGGCTTCTTCCTCTGCCTGCCACTCCCCCTGCTTGTGCTCTCTGTCAAATAAATAAAATCTTTTTAAAAAAGAAAACAGTACCACTGTGTGTGTGTGTATCCTTACATACGTTCTTTCATTTCTGAGGCTAGATTTT
Source organism: Neomonachus schauinslandi (assembly GCF_002201575.2). NCBI lineage: Eukaryota > Metazoa > Chordata > Mammalia > Carnivora > Phocidae > Neomonachus > Neomonachus schauinslandi. The sequence goes on along the minus strand of NC_058409.1, from coordinate 10,289,762 downwards.
TGCAAGGACTACTGGGTCCAAAGGATTTGTTCCTGAATTTTATTAAGTTCTGCCAGATTCTATAGTTGTACTCTCTCCCTGGCTTTAGGTTGTTTTTCCCAAGATCCTGCCTTCCCCGAATCTTCCCATGGCTCCATGCACAGCGGCCTGTAGCTGGTTCTACTCGGTATGGGTGCCAAGACCGAAAACCCTAGGGCGGCCAGGGCCCTTGCACTGTGGATCCCTATCAGCAGGCTCAGGACAAGGGCTGCCTAGAGTCACTCTGGTGGGAGAACAGGCAGTCAGTCCCCAGCCCCGCTACGGAAAGGACAAGGATCTGAGGCTGGCATTCTGCACAGAAACACGCCTCAGTTTCCCACCGAAACAATTTTTAAAGATTTATTTATTTGACAAACAGAGATAGCGAGAGCAGGAACATAAGCAGGGGGGAGTGGGAGAGGGAGAAGCAGGCTTCCCGCCGAGCGGGGAGCCCGATGCAGGGCTCGATCCCCGGACCCTGGGATCACAACCTGAGCCGAAGGCAGACACTTAGCGACTGAGCCCCCCCAGGCGCACCCCGCTGAAACAATTTTTAGACAGCAAGTACATAAAGCTGAAGTAACATCACAATAACACAAATACCAAAGAACATGGGGACGAGAAAGTAGAGGATCTGGGGGCCGGCAGAGAAATTGAACCAACGTTGGCACCACAGCTTTGAAGTGAGAGTGTGCTTCGGATGGCCACACAGTAAATGAACGATGAAGCCCCTGCTGGTTTCTGAGCTGGGAATTTACTCTGGCATTTTAGGGAAGTACTCAGAAAGAGCAGAGTTTCACTTGTGGTGCGGAGCCGATGGCAGAGTCTAAGGCACAGACATGGCGAGCTGAGCCTTTGGACCATGGACACTTCTCGTGTGAGCATGCTCCCTCGGGGTCAGGGGGACCCTGCGTCAGAAGGGGTCCTGGCAGGGAGGGGAGGCTCCCAGTGGGACTCCAGCAGGCCCAGGAGGGACATTCGAATTTGCACTCCCCCCTTTGGCACCAGGTCCAGCAAGACTTTCGAGAGAGATCCGGTGGGGAAAGGGCAGGGAGTCTCATATTGCAGGGGAGCCTCAAGTAGAAGAATCTCTGTGTTGGCACACACCTCCCTGAATAATGCCATGGGAAGACCTAGGCTTGGACTGAGATGCAGCAGAGCATGACCTTTGACAAATGATTAAGCTCTCTCGGTTTTGGTTTTCTTATTCAGACAAGGCAGAGAGTACCAAGTGCTATGTCCTAGGCATGCTTTGAGAATTAACGGAGACAGGGCACATCAAGTGTTTGCCATCAGATGTGGGACATGGGAGGTGCTCTGTGAGCATTAGATACAGTGGCTCTGACTACTCCATCACCACACCTGGTGTGGTTGCTACTCCTCCTCTAGAATCCGCACCCCCCCCCCCCGCCAAGCCCTGCAGGGCTGCATAGCACAAACTCCCTCCAAAATAAGTCACAGGACATGTCAGCTGGCCTGTCACACAACCCTACTCTCCACATGGGCAAAATCCGCCAGGTGCTAGAGCTTGGCAGTGATTAGAAGATGGCGGTGGCAACCAGCATTTCGGGACTTACATCCATGGCTAATTGTGCCTCCAGAAAAGCGTTGAGGAAAAGAAAGAGCACGACAAAAATTATGGCTGGGTAAGGGAAATGAGGCAATGGGGAGCACGGTCATGGTCAATTGGTTCCCAAGAACAGTTTCAAGAAGGACTGGACTGGGATTCTGGAGACTGGCCTGGGGTCCCCTGACAACTCATTCCACCCCTCTGCAATGCTTTCGAATTCCCACAAAAGGAAGAAGTGGACCTGGGACCTTAAGGTCTCTTCTTTCTTCATGGTCTTTAACTCTTCTCCAACAAAGAATTCGGAGTCTGACTGCAGAGCTGGCTGGTCTCTGGGGGCTCGGTCCTGATGAAAACGAGGCCGAGCAGGGCCTCGCTCTCCTAAAACCTGACTCGCCACCACTTCCCAGCAGGTGCTGCAAACTGGCAGAAAGCGAGGGACAAGGGAGTCATCTGGACCTGATTCTAGGCTCGTTTTCCCCTTCTGATTACAGCACACTAGGCTCAACCGTTGCTGGAAAGAGGACGACTCCCGTGGCCTTCATGTTTGTAACCACTTGAATAGAAATGGGACAACATTTTCTTTTGTCTTCCTGCCAAGTTTCCAGCTCCAGAGATGTGGCTTTTAGGATCTCCCATAAAAGCCCAAAGTGGCAGCATAAATAAACTTACCACAATAATTACCCCCCCCTTCCCCAGCTTCCCCGTGGAAACTCTTGTTTTTCTCTTAGTAGTTATTCTTCACGAAGCTCTCTCAGATTTATTACCTACGTGGGGAAATTCATCATCTTGGATAAATACCATCTTCTTCAACTGGGCAGGCCTATGCTTCAGGTGGCTGTCATTTCTATATGGTATGCATAATTAAACTGGGGCCGGGGAAGAAGGAGCCTGTTAAGATAATGGGTTGTTTTTTTTTGGATTTATATATTCACAAAACAAGCTATTGGCAGTGAACTTTATTTCTCTACTACGTTCTTACACTGTTGGGCTCCTTGGAGGATACAACCACAGAGTTTTGGAGTCACTGCAGTAGAGTGAAAAACGCATGGGTTTTGGAGGGCCGTAAGGTTCAACAATGTGGAGGCTGTGTGACCTTGCACGAGTCACGTAAAGATCTCTGAGCGCTAGCTTCCTTATTTGTAATAGGGAGATGAAAAGTCCTAGGGAGGATTCTTGTAAGGATTGAAAATACTATTTACACAGGGTCTAGTTTTGTGCCTGGCACAAGGTGGGTTTTTTTTTTTCTTCAAGTTTTTATTTAAATTCCCATTAGTTAACATGCAGTGTAATATATTTCAGGCGTAGAATTCAGTGAGTCAACACTTAACTTAGAACAGCCAGTGCTCCAGCAAAGGAAACAGTCAACAAAACCAAAAGACAACCGACAGAATGGGAGAAGATATTTGCAAATGACATATCAGATAAAGGGCTAGTATCCAAAATCTATAAAGAACTCATCAAACTCAACACCCAAAGAACAAATAATCCAATCAAGAAATGGGCAGAAGACATGAACAGACATCTCTGCAAAGAAGACATCCAAATGGCCAACAGACACATGAAAAAGTGCTCAACATCACTCGGCATCAGGGAAATCCAAATCAAAACCTCAATGAGATACCATCTCACACCAGTCAGAATGGCTAAAATTAACAAGTCAAGAAACGACAGATGTTGGCGGGGATGCAGAGAAAGGGAAACCCTCCTACACTGTTGGTGGGAATGCAAGCTGGTGCAACCACTCTGGAAAACAGTATGGAGGTTCCTCAAAAAGTTGAAAATAGAGCTACCCTCCGACCCAGCAATTGCACTACTGGGTATTTAGCCCCAGATACAAATGTAGGGATCCAAAGGGGTACGTGCACCCCAGTGTTTATAGCAGCAATATCCACAATAGCCAAACTATGGAAAGAGCCAAGATGTCCATCAGCAGATGAATGGATAAAGAAGATGTGGTATATATACACAATGGAATATTATGCAGCCATCAAAAGGAATGAGATCTTGCCATTTGCAACGATGTGGATGGAACTGGAGGGTATTATGCTAAGCGAAATAAGTCAATCAGAGAAAGTAGGTATCATATGATCTCACTGATATGAGGATTTTGAGAAACAAGACAGAGGATCACAGGGGAAGGGAGGGAAAAATGAAACAAGACGAAACCAGAGAGGGAGACAAACCATAAGAGACTCTTACTCTCAGGAAACAAACTGAGGCTTGCTGGAGTGCAGGGGGGTGGGAGGGATGGGGTGGCTGGGTGATGGACATTGGGGAGGGTATGCACTATGGTGAGTGCTGTGAATTGTGTAAGACTGATGAATCACAGACCTGTACCCCTGATACAAATAACACATTATGTTAATGAAAAAAATTTTAAAAAAAAGAACAGCCGGTGCTCATCACTACACAAAGTGGGTTCTTAATCAATGGCACTTATAGAGGCCTTTGGGTGGAAAACTGGATCATAGTTCTCTGAAGGGGAGAGAATTTACAACATATGAGCTTAGTTCTTCAGTGACATTTTCTCTATAAAGATTAGTATCTTTTATAATATTATAATATGGAACAACTAAAGCAGAGGTGAGAGAATGATTTGAAGACCGTCAGGATGGAGACTCTCTGTCTTGGTCCTGTCCTCAGCCAGGGGCTTTCAAAGAGAAGGTTGGACACAGCCATCCCAGATCTAGAAGCCACCGTCAGAAGAGGAACCAAGATGGTGGTCATGGGGCAAAACCTTGTAAATGAATATTGATCGAAGAGTGTTAGGTGTGATTCATTGTCCTCCTCTCTCATTAATTAACACATTCAACAACTGTTTATTAGGCACATCCCCTGTGACAGGGTTTGTTTTAGGTCTTAGAAAAAAAAAACCAAACAATTCTCTGCATTCACAGGGCCCCTGACCCCCCATTAATATTCCCATCCCCAGATCCGGGACCAAGGCCTTGAAGGCCAGTGTTCCAGAGTGGGCTGTCCAATAGGGTTTGTAGCCACTAGCTGCATGTGGGTTTTCATATTCAAATTTGTAACTGAATTAATTAAAATTAAATCAAATTTAAAATGCAGCTCCTCAGACACAGGAGCCACATTTCAAGGCTCACTAGCCACACTGGGGCTACCAAGCAGAAAGCGCATTTCCGGCATCACAGAAATTCTACTGGACAGCAGTGCCTGGAAGCTTTGCAAGCTGAAACCATACGCACGGTCACAGACCCCCAGCACCCGGGGCATGATCACAGGGTGTCCACAGCCATCCCGCCTGCCAGAGCTGTCCCAGGCGTGCTCTCCAGTGGGGACTGTGAGTCTAGACATTCTCTGCTGCGTCTCCACGAGCTCTTCCCCTTGAATAATCCTCAGACAGTAGGAGAGACCCCAGCTCATCTATATCCACATTCACATCTTCTTCCCTGGAAAAACATCCCTTGGCCTCCAGCCCCTCCAGCTCCTTCTTTATACCTTATCTGTCTAGGCACCAAGAATAGAGGGACCTATTTACAGGCCCCCATTTGCCTCAGACTATCCTTAGACCCAGTGTTTGCTCCCCCATTATGGTTTTCCCATGGAAAAGCCCAATCCTGTGGCTCTCACATTTCGGTTCAGATACCTACTCTGGCTCTTTTCGGCTTTGCCACCGTGGTTGGACACACGTCACTGGCTCGGACCCTTGGCACACTTTCTTAGACATCACTTTGGACACACTTCTCTCTGGCTCTCACTTGCCACCTGATGCTGAATGTCTCCTACCAGCAGGAAATGGTCAAGGTGGACCAACCATTTTAGAATATTCTTTAGCAAATTACCATGCCACGCAACTAGATGGTATCAGGTTTCCTTCTTGAGGTGTTCTCGGCCAACCACACAGAATGGAACTTCGGACACGCATGAACTCGTTGTCGTGCATACTGTACTGTTCATTTGTAACTTGACACAATGTAGAAAGCTCAGTACAATCTGTCACGTTAGAAGAGCAATGGCTTGGATAAGAAAAAAACCTTTCGGTTTTTAGAGTGAATCAAAGGATTGATTCTTTTATGTAACAGGTGTATCTTCCTAATTACCTTACGACTGAGCTAAAATTAATTTTTTTTTAAGATTTTATTTATTTGCGAGAGAGACAATGAGAGACAGAGAGCATGAGAGGGAGGAGGGTCAGAGGGAGAAGCAGACTCCCTGCCAAGCAGGGAGCCCGATGGCGGGACTCGATCCCAGGACTCCAGGATCATGACCTGAGCCGAAGGCAGTCGCTTAACCAACTGAGCCACCCAGGCATCCACGACTGAGCTAAAATTAAAAACAGTGTCCCTTATTATATACCTATCACTGATAAGGGGGGGGGGGGGGGATGTGCAAGTATGTCAGTCAAGGGCGGCTAACATGGGATTTTCCTGGAAAAAATAAAGTCCACAAAGTTGAGGATTTATAGAGAGGGAGCAAAGAGCTAACAATATGAAAATAAACTTATTTGTCCATTTTTGTATTGGCTTTTTCTCAATGGCTTTAGCATTCCCCCCTGCCCTTTCCAAACGCCACTTCTGTACTCTTCCAGATGGCCTGACCTGCTCGCTTTGCCTTCCTGGTCATTTCCTCTCTCTGAGTTGGTCAAGCACAAGTGCTGCTCAGGCACACAGTGTGTCTAGGCAGATCCTTTCACTCTGAAAACATGGATTCATTGTTGTGTCATCTGCGTGATTACTGGCCCCTGGCTCATTTCCTTCTCTCTCGACTCACACCTGGCATTCTCACCTTTCCACATGTACCAAACATGTTCCAGCCACAGGCCCTTGGCACCTACCATCCTGTCTCTGAAATAGTGAATTTCCAGGGGTGTACAAGTTCAGTCCCTCCCTCCATTCATGTATTTTGTTCAGAAAACACTTCCTTGACCGTTCTAGTCCCTTGTTCTCTCTTTTTAAAATTCTCCTAGCAGTTTCCACTAGCTGAAAATATGATGTACATGTTTACAGACCAGCTACCCCCACTAGAATGTAAACACCACGAGGGCAGAGAATGTGTCAGTGGACTCTTGCCGCATAATGAACCACACCAAAACCCAGCGGCTAAAAGCAGTAGCCAGTTATTTAATCCCTAACTCTACAGTCTGGCAATTCGGACTGGGCTCAGCTGAGCGGTCCTCCAGTCTGGGGCAGGTTTGTTCTCAACTAAAGCTCACGCACACGCCTGCATTCATTAACTGGGTTCGCAGAGAGCTGGCCAGTTTGTGGCTGGGCTATCTTGTTTCTTTTCCATGTGAACCCCTCCCCTCTTGCTGTCTAGCTCTGGGTTCCTCCTACAGCGGTCAGGGTGCCAATGCACACCTGATTTTCATCTCCCTGAGTCACATTTGTGACAGTGCCATCAGCCAACTCAGATTCAAGGAGTAGAGAAACAGATTCTGCCTGTGGTTCAAAGGACCTGTAACAATGCTTTGCAGGATCCTGGATTCAAGGAGGGGAATTTGTGACTATTTTTACACCCCAAGAACAATATCTGTTCTATTCACTTCTGTATCTCTTGCTTTAAAACAGTGGCTGGCTCAAAACCAGCTCTCAACAAATACTTTTTTAATGAATACTGGTAACTGCAGAGGGTCCCAAACCTGTTGGAACACCATCACAGATGGATGCTGGTGCTGTGACCGTCACCACTCTGTACCCGCCATCACCCCTTGCCGAACCGCTCCCAGGGAAGATGTGCACCGAAGCTTCCTCTTTGCGCTGCTGGCTCAAGGGCACAAAATCAGCTGGAGCTTCCGACTGGCCCAGCCTAGCTCATGGGACTGCCCTGTGACATGCGGGGGAGAGAAGACCAGGCTACAAATACACACACTGGGGAAATTCCCACAAAACAGGAAGGCAATGGATGCTGGAGAGATAATCCTCCTCAAATCCCCACAGACATCCAGTACAGATACACTATTTACGAAACCTGTCCCAATGCCTCTTTTTGGTTAATTGATAACAATGGCTGATATCCATCTGGACTACACACACACACACACACACACACACACATTAATTTGCAGAGGAGGGAAACTTTGCATTCAGCCAAATAACTATTCTTTCCAGAAAAAGCTGTTTAGTGAATGAATTATTTTGTTTCTTTAAAAAATCATGTGGCTTGCTTAAAGAGGCTGCAAAGTTCTCTGCGAATCATTATCATTACAAAGGGATCACTAGAACCAGTGGCTAAAAAGTGCTGTAACTATCATTTAAAGTAGTCATGTGGGATAACACACAAAGACCCTGTATCACTGTCACTTGAAAAGATATGTGCATTAAAAAGCAGAATACCTAGAATTGGTTACTGTCACACAGAGCAGCAATTTCAACTGCACTGTATAAAGACTTAGAAGCAATAAGAGGATCTTGCGGCCTTTAAATCAAAGCTTCTTAAGAAGAAAAGAGAAGCTTTAGAAAATATCTAACCCACACCAAACCGGTATAACGCGTCGTTATTGCCTCCAGTGTTTAGAAGGCAGTTACAGAACCACCAGCACCCTGACACGCATGCGTGAGCGCGCACATATACAACAGTGCCCTGGTTTGGATCCAGTACCACTTTTTGGTCTTTGAACAGTCTGGGGTAGGAGGGAGACTGAGGCTAGGCGGGATGCCCACTTGGGATGAGACTCTTAACTTCAGGGCTGTGGTTCCAAGGAGTCGAGAAAGCCTGTGGCAGGCCGGGCATCACCCCCACGGCCTGCGCGCAACCCCTTGCCTTTCCACGCCACGCGCGTCAGCCTCATCTCCAAGCACCAGCACCTGCCTTCTCTGCTCCAGGGCTTTCTCTGACCACAGACGCCTGCTTTCCCACCCGTCTGGCAGGCCAGAAACAGCAGAGCACGAACACACCCCGGGCCAGCAGCCCTCAACCAACAGCCAAAGGAGGAGCACATAAACGCCCAGGCTCCCTGGCCCTCTGAACAGGACCACTCTGAGGCAGACGTTCTTGCAGGAGAACGAATGTCTGCCAGGTTTCCCCACTGGGGATGAAGCTCAGTCGCCTACAGAGCTAACCGCTTGATAAAGCAGCTCCGGTGGTGGCCCCCCCTTTCTGGTTTTATCCCCCCCAATCCACCGCCAGTGCCTCCTTGGCCTTCCGAATAACTTGCTGACTGCGGGGCTGGCTTACGGAGGAACGCAAACTCATACAAAGTTCCAGCCTTCCAACCACCCGTCTCCCCCAAAACACAATCTGCCCCAATACCTTGGGGTGTTGCTTGGGGCTCCTTGGTTTTAGAACCTGGACCCGGTGAAAACACAGAACCCCTGAGGGAAGCCTCAGGTTGAGCACTGTGAACTCTTTATATCTTAATGAACAGAAAGGATTTGACAACAAGAGGAGGCCAAGAGCCTGGGTCCCAGGACAGGCAGAAAGAGGATTTGGGGCGGGGGGATGGGGCATGGGCGAAGCAAGGGGCATATCGCTCCATCCTCTTCCCGGGGTTTGAAAGAGGCCTGCTAGGCTGTCATGCACAGCTCTAAGTCAGATCAGGACGCTGCAGACGAGGCCGATCACCCTGATTTCACTAGCAAGCCCTGGTCTCGCTCTAAACCTTGCGTTCCTCACCTTCAGCACGGAAATAATAATAACGCCGACCTCTGAAGTTTGTTAGAATTAAACGAAGCATTCCACATAAAGCGCTAAACCCAGTGCCTGGCCCCTCGTAAATCTCACCGGGACTTCATTCTGAACGAATACTTTTTTTTTTTTAATGATTCTCTTCATAGTTTTAAATAACAGAATTAAATCTCGAACTTTGGATTTGTCCTCCTGACCTGCCAAGGATCCAAGATCAAAGGAAAGAGGAACACAAAAAGTCAGAGCTGTTGCTGTTTCTAGCCGCCGCCCTCACCGCTCCCCCACCCCGGGTTCAGGGGCGCGCGTGCGCACACACCCAGCCCTGCTGACTGTTCCTGACCGTTTCCTTCCTGAGCGGTGGCACTGCAACCCCGGGGCAGGGCATGGAGGGACGGGAATCTCACGTGCTTTGAGAGATGCACAGCAACAGCAACCCAAACAAATGGCAGAGTGCTCCTGGATGCCAGGTTCAACTCTCCTGCGAAAAGCGCATTTATCCCACATCCTCTCCTGCTCGGCTTTTTCGCCGCGTGAGCCGATCTGCAGCGCCGGCAGCCGTCCAGAGCCATTTTTCAGGCACTTTGCAGCAGATGTGATCATTATAAAATGCACCATCAGAGGACGATGGTATTTATTTGTTTTCCTTAATTTCAATTTTTACTAGCTTTCCTTTAAAGACAGCAAGGCGCAGATTGCGCCATAAACTGTCAGATTCCGTATCTTATGAGGCTACCAATTTCCTAAAATGTGAGATGATTTAAATTTCCAATTAAACGGACAGATAGGAAAATACATTGCAGCTCCGGTAGGAGTTGTAAAGTTCTCAAGCTCTGTTTTGCCCCTTTTAATCTTTATCAGCACGGAGTATTGATATGGACATAGAGAAAATAATTACATGTGCAGAATGAGCACCAGTTCATCAGAACCAGGTGGGGGGTCTGCTGAAAGTACTTCTGGACTCCTCACCAAAGACCCCCTTTTTCTCCAGTCCCAGGGGGCTGAGACTGACAATGTGCTCAGTGTGATGTCAAGAATCAAGAAGATCGTGCAACCTGCCAGCTAAGAATTAGTAGGCAGAATGGCTGGAATCCTGCCTGGAACGTAATTTTGGAAGCCGGCCACGTCAAAACTAACACATTTGCAAAGCCCAATCCAGACAATTAGGATAAGTCCTCTGTGGGCCACGTAACAGGTGACACTCGTTTCTCACTGTTGTTGCTGTCCTTGTTTGCTTGTCTCGGGTTGGTGGTGTGTTTTGCCTTTGGATGGACGAGATGCGGGGAGAAGGTAGGACATCCACCTTGAGCGCACGATTTCCCAGATGGAACCATTTGCCTGGCAACTTTAACACCTAGAAGCTTGCCTGGTGCTGGCAGATAAGGATTTGAATGTGAATAGTGGAGCTTAGGAGACGGAGGGGATGGAAGGGGGGGGAAAGGGGGTGGAAGGAGGGAAGCGAGCTAGAATATAATGTGTCAATAAGCCAGGTTTCACTGTGAGCACCTGAGGCTCTGTCCTGCTGGAGCCTCTGGGGGGCTGCAGACAGCAAGCCTCAGAGCTGCCCTGCTCCCCAGAGGCACAGAGGCTGGGCTTTCTACCCACAATTCCTGACTGAGAGCGGCGTCTGGGGTCATTAGCTCTGAGGGTGGGGCCAGACCCTGTGAGTCCACAGGACATGCCCCGGTACCCGCAGAGGAGAGGCTACAAACTCCCCTCTTCGTGGTGTACCCTGATCCAGCCATGGGCCTAGCTGGTGGCCGGGAGCCAAAGCAAGCATGAGGAGAACCCAATTCCAGTAAGAGCCAGCAGCCCCTAAAAAAAAGTAAATGGTACTACACACATGTGGTGATGTTTTGCTAGGCGCCCTGTTGTGGGCCTGGTGAAGGGTCCTCTGAGGGGATTTGCAATGCCTATCACACCATCCAGAAAGGAGCTTCCAGCTCAGCGGTGTGATGGGCTTCGGTGGGTAACAGGCATGGAAAAGCGAAGGCCTCCGGGGACGTTGGGCTCATTAAATGCAATCCTGTCTCTCCTTTCTTCACTGCTGAAACACATAAGCCAAAATCTCCCCAAAGCCCTAAATTTGCAACCATAGTCATCTCTTTAATTAGTGTGTCTGGTTCACTTTATCTGCAAGCATGGGAGCTTTTTATAGACCTTTCCCATATCTGTGCAAGGTGTCAAAGAATCCTGAAGACCCAGCGGGGAGAAGTAAGGGGAAAATGCTCACTCAGGCCGATGAGCACTCTATTGCCCTTTCTCTAAGTCACTGAAAAGGTAGCTAAGCTGCTCAAAACTGAAGGGAGGGGCGCCTGGGTGGCTCAGTAGTTAAGCGTCTGCCTTCGGCTCAGGTCATGATCCCAGGGTCCTGGGATCAAGACCCACATCGGGCTCCCTGCTCCGCGGGAAGCCTGCTTCTCCCTCTCCCACTTCCCCTGCTTGTGTTCCCTCTCTCGCTGTGTCTCTCTCTGTCCTATAAATAAATAAATAAAATCTTTAAAAAAAAAAAAAAAACTGAAGGGAGCATACGCTGGCAAAGCACTGAGGCCAGAGGGACCACAGGACCAGATCTATCAAAGCAGAGGCAGCCTAAGTAGTTTGCGGAGTGAATACGGGGTATGTCCTAGCAGATCCTCCCATCAGAACCAAGGCCACCATTCCCAAGGAATGTTGAGGGCTCACAGTTCATGGCCTGGTTCTGCTTAGCAAATGATCTTAGCGAAAGGGGCTGCCATGCCAAGGATACCTCCCCTCCCTGGGAGTAACCCCTAGTCGGTGTAGGGTACAAGCCCCTTCCACCTTGCCTCATTTGGGTTTCTCTGAAGGATGCACCAGTTCCAGAGCTCCCTTTGGCTGGGCCATGGGTTGCAAGCACACACTTCAGCTGCCTTCCAAATGCTAAGAGCACTCCCCAGTGAACTTCCTACATGCAAAGTGCTGCTGTAGGGTCTACGTCTTGGGGAGTCCCACCTAAGGCAGCTGTACACCATGGATACTGTATGAAATGGCAGATGTGCTGGGGCCCTGTCCAGGTGTTTCTGGAAAGCACTGTGTCAAGGAAAATGTGCTCGGGGCAGAAAAGACACATCAAGGGTGGTTGGGAAGGCCCTGAGTGCCTGGCATTCCCCCGTATACTGTCCCACAGTGTCTCATCGCATTCTGAAAAATTCGTACATTGAGAATGTTTGAAAATGTGAGGGCATAAAGGTTTAAATTTCTGCACTGTGAAATAAAGAACTAGTACCATAAAAAAGGTAACAGGACAAGTGAGAAACTGGGGAAAGGATCTGTAAATATGTGATAGACACAGCGGTAATTTTCTTCCTATATAAAGAACTTGTCTTGAAAACTAATAAGAAAAAGACCAACAATCCAAAAAATAAAAAAGGACAAGGAGGGTGAACTGAGTTGGCAGAAAAACACATGATAAAATAGTCTTTTCACCTATAAAAAGATATTCAACCTTACATAAGAGAATGCAAATTAATACTAATGTGTGATGTCATTTTCACCTCACAGATGAATCAAAATCAAAAAGTTGAATAGCATGCTGGGTTGGCATGTGTGTGAAGTAATAGGTATTCTCATAAAATTCTGGCAGGTGTATAAATTGGTACAACCTTTCTGGAAGGCAAATTGGCAGTTTTAAATCCATAGACCCACTGACTCAACAAGAATCTGGCTCTTCTAAGGGTTTATAAATCCAAAATGTGTACAAAAGCACACATACAGGATTATTCATTTTAACATTGTTTATAGTAGCAAAAAACCAAAAGTCATCAAAATGTTCATCATCATAAGTAAATGTATAGTAAACCCATGAATACAATACTCTTTAGCCTGGCTCTGCCCTGCCCACTGGGCAAAGGATCAGTTCCAGGAGCCAAAGGACGCTGAGGTCAAGGGAGCTGGCTGTTCAGGCTGTCAATCAGGCACAGCCCGCCCCATGCACCTGACTTCTTTCCTGGGTTTGGTCAACTTGACCATCCCACTGGGCAGCAGTCCTGGATTAAAAACCGTTCTGCAAAGTGCTGTGTTCCTTCTGATAAACAGTGACATCAAAACACATTTTATCACCACTTATATTTTAACAGATCATGTAATTAGTTGCTCTCACTTTAAGAAAAAATTACTTCTATTGTAAGTGTAAATTGTGATATTTAATTTTTGGATGTTCAAACCAATCCAAAGGAATTCTTTTTCCCAGTAATCTTTCGTCGGGGAGTTTATCAAATAGCTTTCAGTCACAGAATGATTTAAAAGCAAATCTTCCCTAGGTTCATCCTGTTTGTTATGGTCTGAGGCGTCTTTATTCGCAAGGGTTCTAAGGGTTTTATATAATCTGTGTCAGCCATAAATTTCTGTGTTAAGGGAGCAAGAATCTTTGGAGCAAAGCTCTCTTAAAATGTTTTTCAAGATACTAATTTCTGAAAAGCAAATCAGAACTTGCAAACCTCAAAGCCTCAGAGATGTTCATCTGCTTCTTCTCCACAGGATTCAAAATTCTTAAAAAACCCCTGGATGTACTTCGGAGACAAAATTCCAACGGTAGGAGAAGAGGAAGGCACGATTCCAATTATCTGTGTCCACTGTCCATCCACTAAAGCCTGCTGTCCCTTCCACAGACAGGCTTGGGGATGTGTTTCCTAGCAGGTGTCATTTACACACACACGTTTTCCCAATTCTGTGCTACACAGATTTCGTGGTACTCTGCAGAAAAGTTGCCAACGCACAGAAATTCAGAATCACACATCCGGACCTCAGATCCCCGCAAACCTGGATTAGGCAACCCCCCTCACTGATGCAACAAGGGACTGGGGATGAATTGTCCCCGGCCCTGTCCATTCATTTCAGGTGTCCGGACGACCTAAGAAAGCACAGGGATGTTTCTTTTTTCCGTGGAGCTCTTCAGATAAGACGGGGTAGGGAACCCTGTCTTTTGGAGAACTGAGAAAGCATCCTCATGGTACACAAATGAACTAATGCACCATCAATCACGGGCGGCGTGTGAAAGGACCTTGGATCACATGCTGCATTATTCTCGACTGTAACCTGCATATTGTTTGTAATTGCTCTCACTACCTGCATGAGCGCATATACTTGCTCAGAGTTCAGATAGCAACTCCTCCATCAGGCCCGTTGGCAGCCTGGGAGCCAGTGAGTGTTCCTGGCAAGGCTGCTCTCTTAGCTGTGCCTTGATTAATACCTTGCTCTGCCAGTCTCCTGCTCTCCGGGCCTCTTCCCTCAGGCACTTCCCCCCTCTCCCAGCACACTTTCCCACAAAGCCCTTGCTCCCTTCAACCCCGGGGCCAGGAACAGGCTGGGAGGCCTGGAAGCTCTAGGCGGAGTCCACGGCCCGTGCTTCACGCCACAGGAAATGAAGTGAGCGTGCAGCCCCTGGCAGGGAGCCCACCTCTGCTTCCTTGGGCTGATGTATCCTGGGAAGCCGGGCCAGGGACTGGTGGGGACGGCCTGTTTTATTAGGAGTCCAGGCTGTGACATGGAGCCCATCCAAGGCGTCTTTCACATGTCCTTGCTACTCCTCTAATAAACCAGGATTAACCCTCGGTATAAAGCACTGAGCTGCAGAGAGCCTATAAATTCTCTCTAGAACCTTGGCCCTAAAATGCTGGCCTTGAGTTTGGCAACCCCAAAGCTCAACAAATGAGCAGCCACTTGCCTGCCTCCCCTCCCCACGGCATGGGGCACACTCAGCAGGAAGCAGGTTTATAAAATGGGTGTCCCGGTGTGGGATACCAGCATGGGTGTACTGGACGTGGCTCTGGAGCTGTTAAACCAACCCTTGTTTTCTAGGGCAGAGTCTCCCTTCCCCTCCCTGCCCCCAGCACGCCCCCTCACTCCTCGCCAGGGCTGGCTTGGGGCGAGCAAAGCTGAGCAGTTCACAGCCTCCCAGGCTCAGCAAGACTCCATGCTTGGTTTCATGCTTTGCGGCTGCCATCTTGAAATTCTTACAACTCTGAATGAAAAGCCCTGCGATTTAATTTTGCAATGGGCCCTGCAAATGATGGAGCCAGTCCTGCTCCTGGGCTTTCTGGCTCCTGACCCAGAGGAAGCCATGCCGTGCAAGACCACCTCTCCTGGAACCCCTCTTGGGTTCTGTGTTTTGCAACGAGCGCCGTGGGCTTTCCAATGTGGGGGTGGGCCAAGTTCTCACAGCCTCACGGCGATGCCTTTCTTTGTTGCCAAGGGCCCCTTGACAATATTTTTAAACCACCATAGAAATTAATACCTACTGACTGATTAGTCAACTCCAAACCCTGCTCTGCGGACTTTGTGTGCGTTTTATCGTATAATCCTCACCACAGCACTGTGAGGCAGGCACCATGATTACCCGGTTTTAAAGGTAAGGAAATGGACTCTCAGAGAGTTCAATTTGTCTCAAATCAAATTCAGATGCAGTTAACTCCAAAACATGTACTTTTAACTCCTAGACCATACGGCTTGATTATAAAAGGAAAATACGTTCTCCATTTCATTGGCAGTGAGAGTCATAATTGATGTGTCGATTGACTGTGAGTGCGAAGAAGAAGGCTGGTTGGAAGGAGTAAAGTAATACAAAAACAGTCTCTTTTTTTACCCCACCCAGTCCAAAGGAGAATTTAAACTGATATTACCAGCAGCATGCCATAAAGAAACAAGGATCTCCTGTAATTTTTTTTCCTGTTCGCTTTGGCCTGGGTTTTACTTTTAAGGATGTTGGCTTGGGGGGACCGTGCACACTTCTGACCCTTGGACTGTGGGATTCATTATCCCAAAATGGCTCGCAGGCCTCAGTGTTGGATATCTGCTCAAATGCGTTCAGCAGACCAAGGATAGGCCCAGAATCCAACATCGTGGAAGTTTCCACAATTATAACCACCATCATCTAAGGACCAAAGCCAATGTTGATTCACTGCTATGAGCTGGCCAGTTTATATATATATATACACATCAACTTCTTTAATCCTCACACCCACCATATAAGGGAAGCATGATGATTGTAATTTTATAGATAAGGACACTGAGGCCCAGAGAGATGAAGTAATTTGGTGAGATCACCTTGCTGGTAACTCTCAGAGCCAGGATTTGAATCAAAAGTCATGCTCTTAACCGCCACACAATATGAAAGCTGAATGTCCTTTGTCATAGGTGCAGTTCTGAGGACAGACATCTAGAGATTAATCATCAAGAGTAGAAGGTCTAGTGGGGACTCCTGATCCTGCAACCACAGTGCCCTTCTCTCTCGACCCCCCCTCACTGACACACCACTGGCGGGATGTGCGCTCACTGGGAATGAGACCCCACTGGACACAGCTCAGCCAACACCGGGCTCGATGGTTCTTTATCAATCTTCATTAGATGACAGATGTCCATGACTCAAGAATATCATCTTCCTCAATTTCCTAACTGGACCTACTGGGGAGTAATAACCAATTAATCCAAGGGAATCTAGGTCCTGACAGAGATTGCTTGTAAAACCATTCACCTAAGGATAGAATTCACAAGTAAATGGAGAAAACATTTCATGAATCCCAATACCTCTCATTTAATTTCTTGCTGCACTACGGAGAAGGTATCAGTATTCCCACTGTACAGATGGGAAAGCAGAGATTCAGGGAAATTTAGTAACTTGCCTGAAGTCCCAGACCATTAAAGTAAAACCCGGGGTCTAAACCATGAGCTGAGGAACATCTCCAAGTCCTATGCCATGAAGCCCAACAAGCCCGCAGCCTTACACAGAAGGGCTTACAGTCTTCTCTCTCGGCATGAACTGTGCTTCCAAGGCGGTGTGTAGCTCGCTTCCAACACTCCGGGCCATGGTATCCTAATAAATACTAGCTACTCATTGAGGTTTTCTTGCCCCTGAAGAGGTCCCTGAAGAGGTTCTATACAAACCTTTTTTTCTCCGAACTATATCATACTAGTTCAGAATCATTTTAATGGGACAATTTCACGTTTACAGAACATAGTAATAGCAACTTACCTTCTGCCAAACCCATCAATCTTTTTTCTTCCTTTCCTTCCCTCTAATTCTGTGACTGTGGGAACTGATCATACTTTAAAAAAAGCATCGCACTAGATATCATTAACTTTGCAGCTGTAGAGGTTACTGTGCACCACAGAAAAGCATAAAAAGAGAGCTGGCGTCCCTCCTTCCGTCCACTCAACCACCATCACACAGAAAACGCCTGCGAGCGCACGCGCTCACAGGCGCGCGGATGCAGGTGCTCACAGGCGCATGCGCCCACAGGGGCGCGGATGCAGGCGCTCATAGGCGCATGCGCTCACAGGTGCTCGGATGCACGCGCCCGGATGCACGCGCCCACAGGCGCACGGGTACCCACTCACACACGTGCACACAACCAGGCGGAGCCCACCAAGTACACACACCTGCACAGACACACGTGGGTATGCTCCCGCACGCGTGCACACACAAACCTCCACATACAAACAGACGCAGACGCACACACACACACACACACACACAATTGGCTCACTCCCTAAGACTCCCTGACCAGGCGTAGAGGTTCCTGGAAAGCAGGCTGTTCAGGTAAACAGTGTTCTTTCTGGAAATTGCCTCTGCCCTCTCTACTCAGACACACCCCCTCTTTGCTGGAAGCGAGCCTCAGGGACTTACCTGGTGTATTTTATTAAAACAAAGGCTGCAGTCACTTTCCAGCAATGACTGCGATGTGACTCCACATTGTAAGCAGAATTTTATTTATTTACTCAGCAACACTGTTTTATCCACTGACAACTTTTTTCAGACACGTTTCCCGCTTTAATCTAGATCTGGAATTATAAAAATCAAGAGTGATTATTACTTGGAAGTGACAATTTTCTTTATAAAGGAGTCACCATGCTTGAAAAGAAGTCTCCTGGTGCATACAAAACATGGCTATTAACAAAATTTATATGCCTGGCTCTTCAGGGTCCTCCTTACCCCATAAAGCTTGTGGGACGATCACTATTGAACCCACAGAATTATAACTTAAGGTTCTTCTCAATAAACAAAAATGATGCCGAAAGGAACGTCTGACTTGAAATCAAGAGTTAAAATGTGTTGAGTAAAATTAATTGCTTGAGACAAAGAAAAAGGAAAGTTGCTTCAGAAGGCAATTGGAAATTCCAAATGCAAACTCAAGGAGGAGGAAATAGATGTGATTTGCAGACCTCCAAACGTGGGGTGCCCTGGACTCTTTTTCTAAGACTTGCAGTCTTGAGGCTACCTCTATACCCAGTGTCCAAATCTCCTTCTCTTCCTTAGCTGCCAGCTGGCCCCAAGGTCATCAAGCAATGCTAAATATAGGCCAGCCTTTTTTTTTGTTTTTTCCCTTCCTGGGAAAATGGTATTTTAGTCCAGAAGAAAGCCAGGCAATTGACTACTTTTCCTGGAAAGCATATGTGTCTAATTCTTAATTTTGCAAGAACCAGGCAGCGTAAATTCAGTTTATTAAAACATGAATTTAGCACATTTGCTGGAGTGGTGATATTTATCCCTCCTGAACTTTAAATTATCTTGGATGGTGAAAGAGATCTTTAATTATGTATAGACACAGGACGACAGAACACAATGCACAGGGTTTCTTTTTATATATGTATTTCCCAAGAGCAAGAAAGTGATAGGTTAAGCATTTAATATTCTTGCAGACTTCATTTTATTTCCATCAAGTTCTGGAGTAAGTAAAATTTTCATTTTGGCATTAAAAAAAAAACGAACTCCACTATATGAAATACATAGGTTTAAAATTGGCCTGATGTTTTTCCACTGGATTCAGGAGACTAGGAATTCACAAGAATAGGCTTTTCCAATTTTCCATGGCATCTGATTTTACATCTGGAAATAGCCAGAGAGGAATAATTGAACATGTGTGAAGCACTGGGGACTCTGCCCAAGACATTTACATACAGCATCTCATTTTGAGCCTCACACAACCCTGACAGGAGTGCCATTATTCTCTTTTCTGATCCTACCGCAATGATGGAGTTAGAAACTTTAACGGCCAAATACTCAAGGTCTAGAGAAGTTAGGCAATTTGACCAAGGTTTCACCACTAATAAATGCAGGGATGGGAACTAGAATTCAGACTTGCCAAATCCCAGATCAGGCCTTTTGGACCACACTTACCATTGGAATCCAATTTTTCAGTAGGGCTTGGGGATCACTGGCAACATCCAGTAAGAAATTAAAAAAACAAAACAAAACACTATTTATTTATTTGAGAGACAGAAAGAGCACCAGCAGGAGAGGCATCGGGAGAGGGAGAGAGAATCTCAAACAGACTCCAACACGGAGTACGGAGCTGGATGTGGGGCTCAATCCGAGGACCCTGAGATCATGACCTGAGCCAAAAGCAATGGTAGAATGCTTAACCGACTGAGCCACCCAGGTGCCCCCAGTTTAAGAGATTTCTTAACAGAGGACTCTTGTGGTGGTGCTGGAGAGTTATCCAGGCCTTCTGAGGAGTTCTGGAGTGAACCTCCAAGGACCTCCCTCACCCAGCCTCAAGCAGCGCCTGGGGTGAGGACACACAGGAACTGCCTCTCCTCTAGCTTTGACCTCCCCGCCAATCCCAACTACTCAACGTGACTACCAGAAGTGCCACGCTGGGCTGATGATTCCAGGGTCAGCGAGCAAAGGTCCCCTGAGTATTGGCCACCCACCGTACGAGGGCAGGGAATGGGAGTGTAACTTCAGGGTCAATGCCATGACTTTGCTTTCCATGGTGTGTTTGTGGCCTGAAAGTGCACATTGTTTTATCAGCCTGCCTTCCTGTCCCGACTACATCTATCGCACATCATTTTGCCTTCAGACGATGGGTTCTTTTTTTGGAGTGCAAATCCTTTTTATTTGGCGGGAGCGGGGTCGGGTGGGGTCTGGGGGGGGGGGGTGGGGAAAGGTAGTACACTGTGTCAATCATACTCATTAAAACCTTAATTCCACTGCCTTTATCAGATTCTTTCTCAGACCTGGCAAGGGTTTCAAACTGGGAGCTGGGAGAAGCTGGGAGAAGCCTCCCCACAGAAGTGTTTGACTGGGCAAGCTCTGAGGTCAGCAGTGCCTTCAACATGACTGCTCTAGACACAGCATTTGCTCCCCGACGCACTACAGTCTCCTGTGCTCCCACCACTTACCTGAAGGCAGGTGTCTCAGGTGGTCCCCCTGAACTTTGGTCTCTTCGGCCTAGGACATGGGGGATGGATGGATATCTCCTGATGAGGACTGAGACACGGGGAGGCAAGAGACTCCAATCCAGAGAGAGTGGGGCATCTTCTCTTTGGAGTAACCAAGAAGTAGAGTGAGTCTGAAAAGGGGAAGTGGCCAATCAAGAAGGGATTACTAAGATACCCCAAAAACCCACTCAACAGTTCTGCTTATAATGGAACCACTGCAGTGAGCTCTCCCGAGTTCCCAGTTCCCGCTACTGCCAATTTGCAAAGAAGCTGAGCCCTCAGCACCAAAGGGCATCGGGAAGAGGAGGTCCCTCACCCCCTGCCCCCCCACACCCCACTCCCTGCACAAAGGCAGGCAGGACTGGCCCTGACACAGGGCAGAAGGGCAGATTTCTCTCCTAATCCCAAAGGCAGGGAGTGCGTGACCTGCTGAATCGCTTCCTTCTTTGTGGAAATGTGCTCTCATTTGCTTGCTCTCCATCCTCCCTGCCTCGTGACACACTGTCTCTTTGCAGATTCCCCGGTCCTCTGCCACCCTGTACCTCATGGAGACCTTCTTATTGCCTTTGATCTCTTTTTGATGGGCTAACCCCCTTGCACCAGCAGATTTGTTGTTGGTATACACTCTTTTTAAGCTGATGAAAAAGCCGTGGGACAGCAGTGCATCCTTTGATTTTTATCTCCTGCACAGTGAAGATGAATTCTCTGTGTGTTTTTCGAAGTGGCTTGCCTCCGCCTTGATTTTATTTTCATGAGGTTAAGAAAGCAATTGAACAAGGAGTAAGGATTCCAGGAACGGTGGTTGTGACCGTGCATTTAGATTCACGCCTCTCTCTGTTTGATTTCCAACTGGCCACATCAAGCAAACAGAAGCATCCGTCCCTATGTACATACTTCTATTCTTCACCTAAAGATCTGCAATTACAATAAGGGACATGATCATTTTTATTTTATTATTGATCTATGTTTATTTATATCTGCTTTGTTCCAGATTTAAAGCAGCCTGATGTATGAATTTCAGAGCTATGTGTGGGAGCAGTTCCATTTTTTTTTATCAAATTTACTTGTTAATGATTGATATGTTAATGATGTGATTAATCCATTGGGTTTGATTCATTTATATCGTCATTTACGTTTCATCAAGATGTATTTTCAAGGAGACACCTGACGTCCTTCTCAAAATGCTCCATTTCTCAGCATGGGGGACTTTTATTTTCCATAAGCAAACCAATCCGACCTTCTGACTGATGGGAGGCTGAACTCTAAGTGTGGGGAGGCGAAGTAAGCCCACAAAGGTTTCCAGAACACTGAAAGAGCCCACTTTTTCTTATGCCTGTGTTTTTCCAATAAGGTGCGTTTCTCCGTAAGATACACAAGTCTGTGCAACGTCTAAAAGAAATCTAGGAGAGAATAATCCCCACCTACCCCTGGCAGGCTGCAAAAGGGCCCAGAAAGCCTCAGGCCCTGGGCATCAGGCCTGCCCTGCAGCCAGCGAAGAAAACTAGGTCGGAGAGTGTCGGTCTATGACACCTCACAGTGGGGATGCAACCTTCTGGGCATTCTGTGTAGACACAAGTGGAGTCGCGTTCATGGGAAATAGAATAGGCAGGCCAGAAAGGGAGCAGCTGAGTGTTTTTAGGAGGACACAGAACATGAAAAAATCTTGAATGCCCACTGAGAAAACTGTTCTCTGCTTTCATTTTCATTTTCAATTCCTTTTCAGAGCTTCCGAGTACATTAAGGAGAAAGTCTCTGCTGAGTGGTAGTCGACATTTAACACCGCTCTCCCTCCGGCTAAGGGTAACTATCAATAAGGAGCTGGTATCAGGCTCAGAGCCATGGGCAAGCCATGGCAGTAACTAGCTCTAATCGAGTGATGATGCTTCCTTTCTGCTCTATGTGGATGAACGGTGACCTCTTTCTATCAGGGGGTGCTAGTTGTCCACTGAGGTAGTGCTTTGAAGGTCTCGTTTAAAATAAATGTATTTAAGGGGTGCCTGGGTGGCTCAGTCCTTAAGCGTCTGCCTTGGGCTCAGGTCATGATCCCAGGGTCCTGGGATCGAACCCCACATCGGGCTCCCTGCTCAGCCGGGAGTCTGCTTCTCCCTCTCCCTCTGCCCCTCCCCCTGCTAGTGTTCCCTCTCTCTCTCTCTCTCTCTCAAATAAAGAAATAAAAATCTTTAAAAAAATAAATAAATGTATTTAAGTATTTCTAAATCAATTTTTAAAGATTAAAATAAATGATTGCATAAGTGATATGTTAAAGGTGACATCTGGGCTAACAGGAGGAAAAACATAAAGGGTCTTCAATGCAAGACACGGAGCTGATGTCCTTAGAACCAAGTTGGTGGCATCAACCCCAGAAGAGTCTGAGACCAGGACACCTACCAATAAGCCATAGGAGAGGATAAACGTCTGGTTATTGATCTCCCCGCCAGTAAACTGGATATAATAGAAATATTAACTTGACTTCTTCACAGACTTGTGGTGAAGGATCAAACGAGACAGTGTAAGGGAAAGCCTATTATAGACTGTCAAGTATTATATCCATGTTAGGGATTATCACAATAGTGAGCAATGGGGGAGGGATCGGGGATGACAAAAGCAAGCTAGGTTGAAGAAAATTAATGAGCTGGAAAGAACATTCTATTGTCCCGTTAGGTCGATGGGCCTGGGTTTTGGGAAGGCAGGGAGTGGGCCAGGTTGTCATTTGGTTTGTACGAGCGCAGGGGTGAGAAGAAGGAAAAAAAAAACAAAAACAAACAAAAACAAAGACCCACTGGAAGAGAAGAGAAAGCCGGGGAGACCCCGCGTCTGGATGAAACCGTCCTAAGGGTAAAACCACCACAGAATGGGCTCTGTGCGCCCTTCCCCACCTGCTCTCGCCCCTCCACACACGGTTGCCTCCTGAGAGGTCCTGGCAGTGTAGCCAAGCACTCTGGGTCCACAGCGCGTGTGGCTGCCGGGTGGCCTGCTTGTGGTGTCCTAGAAGAAGGGGAAAAAATGGGCAAAGTAAACCCCATGAGGCGACAACACCGTCAGCTTCCCTTGGCCTTCCGCACCCGGGGCCCAGTACAGAGCCTGACAGAATGGGGGCCCAGGAAGCGTGTTCAGTCAGTGCAAGGATGAAGACACAGAGGGAGGAAGGGAGAGAGGGAGAGAGCAAGCAAGGAAGGAGATGGGCCGGAATTATAGCTTTAATTCTTACGGTCGTGGCTGTTATTACATATGCTCTACAAAAAGCAGAGGAGTTATTTTGATTCTTTTAAAAGTGTGACATGATATGGATTTTCGTTCCATAAACAGATTCTTCTACTTTGCTTCCTAATTAGACTGTATCTGTCATGTCTGTAATTCCTGTGTAATTAAATTGAAATTAAATGTCAATTTACTTTGAATTACAGAGTAATTCTATGTATACATGCCATGCAATCTGCATTTCGTTAGGAGAGGACAAGCGAAAATATCCTGACAGTCCCTCTGTAATTACACAGTGATCTGATTAAGATCAGCGTGACAAACTACCTGCCAAGTCCTGAAGAAGAAACACTATGCACTGGTGGAGGGAGGGGTCAGCAGAGGTCAGGTGCAGGAGGGGAGGGGAAGGTGAGCTCACTGCTGACCCCGCGGCTCCCCCCTGGCACCCACAAAATCCTGAACCAACGGTGATCACTTATACAGTGGGGGTGATCTTTTAAAAGAAAAAAAAATAGAGACCTTCATTATAGAACGTGCTAACTGGCACTGTTTCTTCTTCACTCTCTAACCCAGCTGTTTTAATTAGGTTGGCGTCTGAGGGCCTGAATCCCCGTGCCCCAAAGACAGTGATAAATTGCAGAGAGAAGATTTCAAACCTCATCCAGGAATTTCATCTTTCTGTAATACACAAAATGGCTTCCATCCTCCAACTTTAACAAAGAGAGAGAAACATGGAAATAATTCCTATTCCATTCTTTTGTAACCACCACACATGCTGATGTTTCTAACATTCCTGAGCATGGGGGCCCTGGGCAAAGGTGAGGTAAGTGGGGTGCAGGGGAGGGGACAATCAGGAAGTGGAGGAACCAGGTCAGGAGCTCTGAGTGGCAACCTGCAGGGCACGGAGCTCCCATCTGCGAAGATGTTCACGACGATGGCAGCAGAGACACAGAAATATCGCCACCCGGGCTTTCGCCCTCGCCTCCTTCCCCCAAGTCCACTCTGCAGCCGAGGATGGTCACTTTCCCTGAGCCTCCCTGTCCTTGACTTTGCCCCTTGGTGCCCTCCTCACCTGGGTATGGCTTCTTTCTGACAGTCAGCCAGTCTCTACCCTGGCCCTCGTTTGGGATGAGGAGCTGGTTATTTCCCATTTACTCAGCAGAAGGCTACTTTTTCGCCCACCCCCCCCCAGGTCTCAGACACTGTCCCGGCTGAGCCTGCAGGGCCCCCAGTGCCTGCCTTTGCAGGTGAGTGGGAAGGACTCGAAGCTTACAGGCCAGCAATGCTCCAGAGAAGGGGCCGGTCATGGCTCTATTTCTTACCACCTAGGACCCCAAGCGAGTCATTTAACCTCTATGAACCTCAGTTCCCCCTAATATAAATGGAGATTAATATAGACTATCCTGACTATTGAATAGGCTTGTTGGAAGAACCCATGAGCTAATGTAGATGAAGATATATAGGAAGAAGTCAAGACCCAGGTTTGGGACTATGATTATCCCCATAGGAGATACATTAGTCAGAGTTCCCTCTTTTGCAGATGACTGAAAACCCAACGCCGCCTAAGGAGATAGGAGGGGGAAAAGGGAATTGGGTTTCAGGGACTCATAGCTAAAACATCCACGGTGGATGTGGCTGTGGGCCTGGCCAGGTTCAGGGATCATGCAGTGTCTGTAGATCTGGTTTCTCTGCGTCTCTGGCTCTGCTATCAGCAGTGTGCCCTTCACCCTCAGACCCCATGCAGGACGGCAAGACGGATCCAGCTCACATCCTGCTCAGTTCAAGTTCAGTGGGAAAGAGCTTGTCCCAGAAGCTCTCTCTCCAATCCCAGGACTCATGATGCTACGATCAGTTGGTCATAAACCCATCACTGTGACCAAGGGGCAGTGGGGCACTCATGGGCGCCAATCCCAGCTTCTGGTCCTGGATCCCGAAGTGCCACCATGCTTACTACCTGAACTGCATGGACTGAGCAAGAAGAAGGAGATGGCTCTCCAGGGCTTAGAGAAGAAGAAAGAATGGAAGCTGGTCAGGATGGTCACACACATCCTCCTTGGAAGTCAAGGAATTTGTGGTTGGACTCCATCTTAGAAGAAGCAGCAGATGGGCAAAGGTTTAAGGAGGGGAGAGGCCCAAGTAGAGAAACTCGTGACTAACAATAGCAGATCACTTGAGGAATGGTCAGCATTCAACAAGCGAATGTGTCCCTACTTCATGCAGCTTAGGAACGCCAGACTCGGACACTTCTGTGGCAGGAGAGGGAGCAAGAACAAGCTCTGATTCACAGGAACTTCACCCAAGTGACAGAATGACAGCTGACGTGCGGCAAAGGGGTTGCCAGAACTCTTGTTTTCACATCCAGAGGCCGGACCCCCACCTCTGGGTTTCCCCCCAAATGGAGTGCTCCTGCTGTAGGTAGGCTCAGCATGTTTTTCAGACCCTCCTCTGTTTGCCACCTGACCCTAAATAACACGCCTCACTTTCCACCATCCTTCTCTCTCCTTCTCTTGAAAGTGAAAGCTAAGGCATCTAGCCAGCTGTGGGTTCCCCCACTGGCCAAGGACCTCAGCGATGTGAAGTGGATTTGGATACATCTGCCCGAGAATATTTTTTAAGGTCCTTGTGCTTGTTGCATGCATTTCTTGTGTTCTGAATGTTTCAGAATTTTGCGGAACGGGCAACAGGGAAAAGCCAACATTTTTCTTTTCTTCTTTTTTTTTTTTTTGACCTGCCAAATTCCATAAAAAGTGCAACATTTTCTATGAAAAGGAGACTGTTATAGCTGAGTAGGTCTTAAACCTCAGCCTATCATTGCTCCAAAAGTAAACCCATCAATCACCTGTGATTGCCTTTTCTATTTTGGTCATTTTTGGAATTAAAGACGTATCTTTAGGACTCCAGCTCTACACAATGTGAGCTTGGACTTTTCCTTTAACATTGATTTTAACTTGGCATGCCTCTCTTGATCCAGAAGGTCAACTCAGCTGTTCACAAACTGATAAAGCTACATGTTTGTCCTTGCCTTTGTTTTCCTTTTTGTTGAACTAATTATTATCTGGACATGGGAATTGAAAATTCATAAGGCATATAAAGGGATACACTGCAAAGCAAGTGCCCCCAGGCCACAAGCCCAGAGTCTGTCACTGTTAAATACCTGTGTGTCTTTTCATCCTCCTGAATGTCCCATCTCTATACAAACTGTTTATATACATATTTCTCTTTTCCATGAAGGGCATATACTATAGGTTTTTTCTGTAGCTTGCTTTGGCTTCTGTTTTAGTTTTTAATTGAACACTATGTCTCCCGCCCACCCTTTTTAAAGATTTTATTCATTTATTTTAGATAGGGAAAGAGCAAGAGAGAGAGAACAGGAGTGTGGGGGGCAGAGGGAGGGGGAGAAGCAGGCTCCCCACTGAGCATGGAGTGCAGAGCCCCAAGTAGGGCTCCATCTCAGGATCCTGAGATCATGACCCGAGCCAAAAGCCGACGCTTAACCGACTTAGCCACCCAGGTGCGCCAAATACTATGTCTTGAAGAACATTCCATACCACCATTCAGACTCTTTATTTGAGCAGCTGCTGATGGGCTGTGATTTGCAATTATCAACTATGCTATTCGATTAATTATTAGTGGTAGAACTGTCTCCAATTCATGTAAGCATTTTACTGTTTTTTAAATTATATTAATTTCTAGAGATTGAGTATATTCACATAGTACAACAGTACAAAGGTGTAACAGTGTATTAAGGAAAAAACAAGCTTCCTGAATACCACTGTTTGAAAGCCCATTCTGTTTCCATCGCTTCTGTTACCTGCTTCTTTTCTATCTGCCAAGAAATGCAGTGTTCTACATCTTCCCTTTTTCTCACTGAACCATGGACTATATGGCCATATGTCAACATGTAAAGAGGCCCTCATTCTTTCTTACCACTGAGTAGTGTTCTGTAGAGGGATGTGCCATAATTTAATCCAGCCAGTCCCCTTTTGATGGATTTGTAGGTTATTTCAGGCTTTTGTTTGTTTGTTTGTTTGTTTGTTTTTTGCTAGTTCAAACAATGCTGTAATAAATAATCTTCTAGACACATCGTATGGCAAAAGGACAAATATGTCCAAAGGAGGATACATTTCTAGAAATAAAACTACTGGGGCAAAAGGTTAACAGTATTTTAAAATATGGTTAACTATTGCTAAATTGCCCTCTCATTGTATAAGTTGTACCAATTTATATTCCAACGGGAATTTATGGAAATGATTGTTTCCCCAAAACTCCCACCTTACCAGAATACACATAATGCATGAAGGAACTTTTTGATCTTGGCCAAACTGGGAAATTAAATGACATTTCATTACGGCATTAATCTCAGCATCTCTTCTTATGAATACTCATTTTAATGTGTTTAAAAAACATTTATGTTTCCTTCCCTGTGATCTGACTTTTCATATTTGTCTATTTGCTCTGTTGGTTTGGTGTTCTCCTCACTGACTTGTAGGAAATTTTTGTATATACTAAGGAAAGTAGCCCTTGGTGTGACTTGTAAGTTACAATTTGCCATTTGTCCTTGACTTTACTTTTTCGTCATGCAGAAAAATGGATTTGTATAGAGTCTAATTATCAGTCTCTGATGTTAAAGGCTTTATATGGTGCACAGAAATGCCTTCCCCACCTGGAGATGATTGTTTGAATGTTTTCTTATCTTTTCCTGGCATTGTTTTAAGTGTTTATAGATTTTGTAGTTCAAATTTTTATGGATACTGGTAAATTGTCTTGCAAAGAGCTTATACCAACCTATGCTCCCAGGGATGCTGCATGTTCACTCTTTGAAGTGTCTGCTTTTTGTCTCCTATGAATTGTCCATTCTTGTCTCAATCTTAACATCCTTGAGAGCAAAGGTTGTGTCTTCGATTTAATGCATCTTAAGTCACAGGAAGGACAATCAGTAGGGTTCTCTTTCTTACTGGGAATAATTTCTGCCCAAGCAAGGATGGTGTGTCACATCTCTGGTTGGCCACCTTCCACAGCATGTGGTGCTGGGAAGGTGGGTCACATGGGGCATCTGAGATCACAGTTTTTGAAGCACAAATTAGAATCATGGTTTAATTGTTCTTGGATGTTTAAAAATTTACACATAGAAATTTACAAAGCCCAATAGTTAAAAACCTACTAGCTGCATATCATGGATCTCCTTTATTGAGATGAGGTGAATGCAAGAAATTGGGGTTCCCCCAGAAAGTCCAGAATGCTACCAATTAGGAAACTCAGGGAACTACACCACTTCCTCAAGGAAAGTAGACGAAGCAAAAAGAGAGCCTGTGCCTGCTGGAAAGCATGTTGAACCCCTAAATAGGGTATCTGTTTTTGCATAATAGGTGACCCGCCATATAATTTAAGGTCTATTATTAAATATTATTAAATATGGACCTACTGGTACAGAGAGGCTCTTGGAAAACAATTCTCTCCCCTGCGGCCTGTTCTCCTTGGGCTTACATGTAAGTTTAATTTACTCCCTTAAATTAAAAATAATAATAATGAAATATGGCACTTCAGCATAATGCAAAAGCCTTCTGATGAATTCAACTCTCCTTCCCAACACCCTGTCAAACAAATAGACACAAACTGTATAAATTGGTAGAAGAGACTAGAGGAAAATCAGACTTACACCTTTTTAAAACTACTGGGTTTCTCCCAAAGAATCGATCTCAGCCTCGTTTTCCCTTGCTAAGACTTCAAAATCTTGGTGAAGATCCCCAAGGTGGGAGCCTTCCTAGTCCAGGGACTTAGGACCTAACGAGGTAACTGTGGACACTTGCTGTCCTGTGACCACTAATGTGTTTCCTCTTCCAGGTACAGCCCCGTCATTCCTCGAGGCAATCACCTGTCTCCAATTTCTGCGTTTTTACAATGGGCTTGACCCCCCCCCCATCCCTGGGGGGACTGGTGTGTTATTTAGGTTCCTGAATCACTCTTCTATTCCTAAGCTGTAGTGGTTAGGATGGGAACAGGTATGATCCAAGTCACATGCAATGAGACCTAGACCGGGCTTTTTTCCTGGAATGATTGGGAAAGAGAAGTGCTCTTTCTGCTGGGATAGCGAAGCTGAGAGCAATGGAGTCAAGGGTCTGCTTGAGAAGGAAACCAAATGGAGTAAAGTAAAGCTGAGGAATATAGGGAGTTCTCAAGTCCTAAAGACATGATATGACTCCCTGGATCCAGCTATGCCAGAGACAGGTCAAGAGGTGAATTCCTAGACTGTTGGAAGAACCAAAAAATCCCACTCCCCACCCCTTTTAAAATTTTACTTTGAAATGGGTTTCTAACTAACACAGTGGAAGGACTGAGGGAAAGTCTGTTCATGTGTGAATCAGTGAAAGCTTTCATAAATATGGTCCCACATCAATCAATCAAGACAACAGATTAAGCCTGAGAATATGTGTGATGTTTTACACAATTTAATTTAGCAATAATGATAAGCTGCCATTAATTTTCCATTTGCAATCCCTCCACGAGAAACTTTTTCAGACTTTTCCTCCCTGTAAATCTCAAAAAGATACTGTATACCCATTCTACTTTGATGCAGATAAACAGACATAGAAGGCAAGATCTGTGACTTAAACTGAAATCCACACAGTCCAAAAAGAGGTGCACAGGCCTACACAAAAATCCAAATGCGATACAACTTCATGACAAATAGCCTCATCTTCACACAGGCCACCTGTGTGAAGGGCTTTATGCTCACCTGGAGCATGGATGATTTAGAAAGACGATGTAAGAGACAATTTAGTGACAATGAGAAGTATTTGAAATAGATTAATGAAAAGGATTCCAGACTAAATTTCTCTGAAACCCTGCAAATGTAGGATGGGTATCCTCACTTGTTAAAATGAGCTGTGCTTGTTATTTCGTGTTGTTTTTTTTTTTATTTTATTTATTTATTTGAGAGAGAGAGTGAGAGCAAGAGAGAGCACACATGAGCAGGGGCAGAGGCACAGAAAGAGGGAGAAGCAGACACCCCTGCTGAGGAGGGAGCCCGATCCCAGGACCCCAGGATCATGACCTGCGCTGAAGGCAGACGCTTAACCGACTGAGCCACCCAGGCGCCCCTAAACCAGCTATGTTTTAAGGTTCTAGATCAATGGTTCTCAAACTTGTTTGGATATCAGGGGTGCCTGGGTGGCTCAGTTGTTGGGCGTCTGCCTTCATCTTGGGTCGTGATCCCGGGGTCCTGGGATTGAGCCCCGCACTGGGCTCCCTGTTCAGCGGGGGGGCCTGCTTCTCCCTCTCCCACTCCTCCTGCTTGTATCCCCTCTCTCGCTGTCTCTCTCTCTGTCAAATAAATAAAATATTAAAAAAAAAAAAACTTGTTTGGGTATCAGAATCACCTAGAGAGATGAGAGACACATAGTTTTCTGTGGCAGGAGCCAAGTTGACAGCAATGGAGTTAGGCCCTGTTCTCTACCTTCTGACTTAACAACCTGTGTTCTAGCCCCAGGATCTAAAAACGATGACAACAGTCAAGTGTGGAGATATAGGCGTGTATATTCACATACATATAATCACACACACTCTTTATTTCTGCCATTGTCTCATTAAATCCTCATCATAACCCTACAAATTAGATACTACAAAGCAATGAAGTAGTTACAGTGGTTATGTCTTGTTACAAATTAAGAATAGAGTCTAGAGTTTGAACACTTTTCTCAAGGTCATACAACAGGGCAAATCCAAGGCTTTTTTTTTTTTTAAGATTTTATTTACTTGTGAGAGAGAAAGAGAGAGAACATGCACTTGAGAGAGAGAGGGAGGGAGGGAGAGCACAAGCAGGGGGAGTGGGAGAGGGAGAAGCAGACTCCCCGCTGAGCAGGGAGCCCGATGCGGGGCTCGATCCCAGGACCCTGGGATCATGACCTGAGCCGAAGGCAGACGCTTAACCTACTGAGCTACCCAGGCCCCAAATCCAAGGCTTTAAACCCAAGACTCTTAACCACTCCAAAAACAGATATGACAGCTAGTGTCATGCTTGATGCATGAAATCAATAACTGAACTTTACTAACAACATCATTAGAGAATTAGATAGAGTAATACCACTCACAAAGGGAAAATAAGCAATGCAAAGAGTTCCTAAAAATGAAGACATGGATCCTAGAGAAATGAAAGCAGCCTCTATTTAACTCCTCAGAAGCCAATTTTAGAAGAAAAAGAAAGAGACCTGTTGCCCGCTTATTTGAAAGGTTTGCGTACAAGCAACTATATGCTCTCCATTACTGAAAAGACCTACAGCTCATCTCTTCAAGAAACACTCTGAGTCCCAAAAGGTGTCTTGAAAATTGATGTACGGGTCCAGAGAGGGGCATCCCCCAGGTATCTAATTCATGCCACCAAAAGCCACAGTCATGGGGGTGGAGGGAGGCAATAGATTTTTCCAGTGCGTAAATGACACAAGTCCTTTGTTTTCCCTTTTGCGCTCCCTTGACTCCCAACTAAATGACATCAAAAACATACCCTTCTTGGAAGCAGGCAGGCTATAGAAAGATTTTAAAACCATCGAGAAATAGTAGCAACCAGTATATCATGAAGAAAAGATTCTGGTAGAACACCAAATTGCAAGTGCTCATGAAGGTCAGTTTAAAGAATTGGCACCGATAGGGGTAACAAACAGGATGACGGTACAAACTCGGGTTCCTTCCCAGCTCTGAGTCACTGATCTTCCCTAGGAAGTATAAAAGTATAACTTCCCAGTAACTTTGGGAAGTTATACTTTTAATGTGTTAATAACATCAGGAAAACCTCACGATGGCATACGGGTCATTTATATCACAATTCTACGCCAACATCACTGCATTTTGTGTAAGGAGAGCCTCGGTCTTTCAGCTCTGGCCATCGGAGTCTCCAATGGTACTGGTAGCCTGCCTGAGCATCTTCAATGGTGTGCATCTGATACATCACTGGCTGCCAACATCCATACGCTTTCGCAAAACGTCCTGCTGATGCGTACTGAAAAGCTAATGGAAAAATCACTCTTTGATAATTAAACATCAGTGCTTGACGTTCTGGCTTAGTGAAGTTTTTTCACATTAGGGATGGCAAATGGGGACCTATCATGACGTCTCTCAAAGAGATAAACATACTTGCAATTGTCCTTCAGCAATTTCTGATAATGCTAACTTGAATAAGGATAAATTTTATAGATACTTAGCATGTTGATGCTCTTGGCAGGTCTTTCATGTTTTTGTATTCCTATTCCTCCTTATGTATGGCAAAGAAAACCTTTTGGTTCCCTGGATAATAGGAGGGTATGGTGACAGTCCTTCCTTCCCTCCTTCCTCCTCCCTTCCTTCCCTCCTTCCTTCCACTCATCTATTAATCACCTACTATGTGCCAGCGATTGTTCACAAAGAGTACATAAGAAGACTCATCCCCAGCCTTCAATCCTCACAGTCTAGTGAGAAGTGAGGAACAGCAAGCAAACACTCAAGAAGCAAGATCATCTGAAATAACCAAATACTGTAATTGAAGTTTGGCAAGAGGGCAATGCCACCGCCCACGTGGAGGCTGAGGGAAGGTTCCCAGAGGAGGTAACATTTGAGCTGACTTTGGAAATAAAAGTAAAAGCCCACAGTGGAAATGAGGAGAAGAGACATTCCAAGACATTTTGATATGTGCGAAGCCCAGACATTTTAAAGAAACATGGAATTCTTGGATTCGGAAAGAACTTTAGCAAAGTTAAACAAAAAATACGTGAAGGAGCATGTCAGGAACAGATGCTATGAATATAACCCGTGGCAGATTCTGACTGGGTCTTAGATGGCATGCTGAGGAGTTTGAATGTTACTTTGCAGGCAAGAGGGAGTTCTTTGTGAAAGGGGTTGTAGAAGGTGAGTGATAAGCTCAAATAGATGGTATGCTGTCCGTATGACCTCATCTGACTGAGGTAGAAACAAAAATAACAAAAAAGTTACTCTGTGGCATGAGAAATTTCATTGAGGCACAAAGGAGCATTCAGTGACAGTATCATTTGCTAAATATTAGAATGTGTTCCTCAGAGAGGTTGGAAAATCACCTTGGGAGGTCTTTAAGAATAGACTAAATTATAATTTGTCTTAGATGCTTCGGATGTGATTACGCGTTAGGGCAAACGGATTGACTTCAAGTCTCTCCCAGACTTACAGCTCCATTGTTCATAAAATATTGCAGTGAATAGAGCGCTGCGTTGGTTAGCAATTTGTACTTGATCCTGTGGTTGCAGATTGATTACAAGATTACAGAAGCAGAATGTTCACTTGAGAAATATGCACAGAATGAACACCATATGCCGGGGAAGCTATTGATCTGTTGAAGATCGAGCAACCTAGTTTATGAGCGAGGTAAATTTCCCCTGACTTTCTCAGAGGCTCGTGCTATAACCGTGATGTAACTCCATTTCTCTAGGCTATCTGAACACTAGAGCAGAGACCATCAGGCATGAGAAGACACAATAATGAGCTATAGCAGGACTAAAGGAACACATCCTAGATTAACTCAGTATGTGGGGTGCCTTGCGTCATTGCCTAGGAAATTAGTTAAAACCAGCTATTATTGAAGGTGCCCTCTGAGACTATTAATTCTTCCCTGAAATGTCATAGTTTCAGAGTTTAGCAAATACGTCCACAGGTATTATTACCTTAGCCTCTCTTCCCAAGAACACTGCAGTGAACAGACTTTTACAAATGAGAACATTGAGGCCGGGAGAATTTCAACAACCTGCCCAGTCTATTTAGCTACTAAATAGCATTACCAGGATTTAGCCAATCTCAAAACAATTTTATCTGAATCTCAGTTCCTGGCAATCTTTCCAAAGTAAGGGAACAAAAGTTTGGCAGGATAGGGGAAAGAGAAAATGAAGCAACAATCTAAATACAATAATGCTAAATAAAACGATACTGAAAAACCAGAACTTACGTTCACGTCAAGGTCACAAATAATCCCAAAGCAGATTTTCAAGTGGCAAATACCTACTCTTGGTAAAAATCAGCTTTCAAAGGAAGAAAAAAATCTCCTAAAACACTGATGAGGTAACAGATTAAGGAGAGGTTAATAATGATAAATAATAATGATGATGAATTAAACATAATAGCGAGGTTTCTAATGTAGTTCCATGTGACATATCTCATTAGCAAAATAAAATAACACTGGATTGATAGTTTCATTAAACTATGTATAACAACTGAATTTTATCGAAACTAAAATATCACTGATTATGAGATGCACTATTACCTTATGTCCTACTAAGAAAGAAAAAAACACTGCCAATTACAATATGCCATTGATTTTCAGGCATGTCATGATTCCAGGGATGCTAAATGAAGAAAAAATTATGCATTTTAAAATATGTGAAATATAATGATTAAATATATTTTTACCAGAGGTTTAATAATAACTGGAAGTACTAGGGACATATCCATCTCAGGCATCACATGATTTATTTCTGAGCTGTTTTTTTTTTTTTTAAGATTTTATTTATTTATTTGACAGAGACACAGCGAGAGAGGGAACACAAGCAGGGGGAGTGGGAGTGGGAGAGGGAGAAGCAGGCTTCCCGGTGAGCAGGGAGCCCGATGCGGGGCTCGATCCCAGGACTTTGGGATCATGACCTGAGCTGAAGGCAGACGCTTAATGACTGAGCCACCCAGGCGCCACTCTGAGCTGGGTTTCAGATGAATAGAGGACCTCCAGGAGCTTAGTTTTAATGCTAGAAACATCATATTTAGAGGTTGATGGTAGAGGGTTTGGTTCTGAGAAATCATATACAAGGGAATAATAGTAGGGAAGAAGAAAAAAATTTCTGAATGCAAAAGATTCTAGGAACCATGGAGTTACGGATTCACCTAAAAGAATGTGGGACAGTCATCTAGCCCATAAAACCAAAAACTGGAAAGGGGGCCACCCAGGAGATGGATCCTAGGGTACGGGGACTTCAAGACCAAGAAGAGGAAAGTGACTGAAGAATCCGGGTGGTACTTGCGCTGGTCAGTAGAAAAGTTTCAATATAATAAACGCTTGAGATAGTATTTTTCTATCAAAAAGCAGAAATATTTTCAAATGTGATGAATACTATCAAATTGTCTTCTAAAATGTAGTAATTCATAAGCATTAAAGTGCATGAAAATTCTTATTTTCCCATAACGCCACCATGCCTGGGTATTATAAGTTATTAAGTGACTAGAAATACAATAGATAAAACATGAAAAATCATATCTCATTTGAATTCAAATCTTAACATTATCAGCAAGGTTTAGAATATTCTCATTGAACTTTGATTATCTGAATTTACTCTTCCAAATCACCTGTTCATAAGTTTTGTGTAGTTTCCTATTGGGTATTGTCTCCACTTCATTGATTTGTAAAAACTCTTTACATATAACTGATATGATATTAAAATATATAGTTATCATAAATGTACTTACTCAAAGGTTATTCCTTGATCTGTCATTTATTTGTTAATGTTATTTATTGTGTGTTTTTTTTAACCATACCATGCTTTTAAAATTTCATATAGCAATACATCTTAATGTTTTTCTTTATGATTTCTGAGTTCTATTTCAGACTTAAAAGGCTTTAGTTACCTGAAAATAATAAAGTATTGCATTCAGTATTTTCATTTTTCTATTTTTTACATCTAGACTTTTAATTCAATGGAATTTTTTTTTTTTTAAGTTTTATTTATTTGAGACAGAGAGAATGAGATACAGAGAGCATGAGATGGGGGAGGGTCAGAGGGAGAAGCAGACTCCCTGCCGAGCAGGGAGCCCGATGCGGGACTCGATCCCGGGACTCCAGGATCATGACCTGAGCCAAAGGCAGTCGCCCAACCAACTGAGCCACCCAGGCGCCCCATAATTCAATGGAATTTATTTTTACAGTTTGGTATGAGGTAGATATTTAATTTTTTATTTTCAGAGAGAAATCCAATTGTCCTAACGTCATTTATTATGAAATACATTCCTGCTCCATAGATTTCAAATGCAATCTTTTTTTTTATCTTAATGGGCCCTCTTTACATTTCATTGGTTTAGTTGTCCATTATACACCAATGCCACAGTGTTTTGATTATATTATTATAGAACTTCTTAATATCTAGTAAGGTAAGTCCACAATAGAATCACTTTCAAAAATTGTTCAATCTTTTGAAATTTCTTTAAAGTGTTTGAGTAATCTTCCACATATAGTCTTTCAAGTGATCTTAAAACAAACAAACAAACAACAAAAAACACCTTGACAAGTTCCCTTCTACTGACTTCCCACCAAAACTACATTAGGGTTATGATGGGAGTTTCAGAAGATTGATAATACGAATTTAAGAAAGATGCCCTCGTGAATGCTACATTTATTCAGCCCTAAATCTCTTTGGACAAAATGACATCCCTGACTTCACGAAGACTTACATTTCTTATTACATCTAGTCTGAGACTTTCCACAGCTGTTGTTGCTATCATTAATGAGATTTAAAAAGTTAATGTTAATTAACTATTTATTGCTGATATAATTAAACTATCTAGATATTCACCTTGCTTCCAAACACCTTTGTGAACTTTATTTATTATTAGTTTGAACACTACTTCACTGAGGTCCATTTGACTTTCTAGGCATATGGTCATGTTTTCTGCAAATAATGGATGGTAACTGTGTCTCTTCTAATACAAATGCAATTTATCTATTATCTTACTGCATTAATTAGAATCTTCAAAAAATTTGGAAAAAAAAAATGACAAACACCATCCCCCCCCCCCAGATTTAAAGAGAATACAGTTAGTATTTAATGTGGTAGTTGCTATTTATGTCTAATACTGGTTTGGTTTTCTTTTAAGATTTTATTTTGACTTTTTAATTTATTTTTTTATTTTTATTTTTTTAAAGATTTTATTTATTTATTTGAGAGAGAGAGAGCACATGAGAGGGGGGAGGGTCAGAGGGAGAAGCAGACTCCCCGCTGAGCAGGGAGCCCGATGTGGGACTCGATCCAGGGACTCCAGGATCATGACCTGAGCCGAAGGCAGTCGCCCAACCAACTGAGCCACCCAGGCGCCCTTGACTTTTTTATTTTTTAAGTAGGCCATGGAGCCCAACACAGGGCTTGAACTCCCCACTCTGAGATCAAGACCTGAGATCAAGGGGCACCTCGGTGGCTCAGATGGTTAAGCGTCTGCCTTCGGCTCAGATCGTGATCCCGGGGTCCCAGGATGGAGCCCTGTGTAGGCTCCTTGCTCAGTGGGGAGTCTGCTTCTTCCTCTCTCTCTGTCTCTCCCTCTGCTTATGCTCTCTCTGTCTCTGTCTCTGTCTCTCTCTCTCAAATGAAAAAAAGACCTGAGATCAAGAGCTGGATGCTTAACCAACTGAGCCACCCAGGTGCCCCTTAAGATTTTACTTTTAAGTAATCTCTACACCCAACAAGGGCCTCAAACTCAACCCTGAGATTAAGAGTCACATGTTCCACCTACCCAGTCAGCCAGGCACCCCTGTTTTTCTATATTTAGGAGTTTTCCATTTCTTCCTAATTGTTTTTGAGCTTCTGCAAAGAATACATGCTAAGTTGATAGAGTTACTAATGTACTGTCCTTGTATTCCTTGAATAAGTCCCATTTGATTAAATTATTTGCTAAAATAATTTAAAGCATCCTGGCATGCCTAGAATAAATCTCATTTGGCCATAAGGTATTTCTTTATATAATCCTAAATATACCATCTAAGGGGCACCTGGGTGGCTCAGTCAGTTAAGCATCTGCCTTTGGTTCAGGTCATGGGATAGGGCCCCACATCGGGCTCTCTGCTCAGCAGGGAGCCTGCTTCTCCCTCTCCCTCTGCCCTTCCCCTCTTCTTGTTCCTCTCTCTCTGTCAAATAAATGAATAAAATCTTTTAAAAGTATATATACCATCTAAGATTTCTGCACCTGTAGTCATCAGTAAGACTAACCGTAATTTGGGTGCTCTTCCTGACCCTTCACACTCCAGGAATCCCTGAGGATGTAATCCCCAGTCATTCTTTGTCTCGCTTTGTGGAGTTTCTCTTCACGCCCTCTCAGCAAAACCTTAACTGAACACTATATTGGTCTTGGAGCTTCTGCTTCTCTGCAGGACCTTCATTTCTGGAACTCTGCATTGCAACTTCCGGTTGTTTCTGCCCCTGCACCTTCCACCCCCAAACTCCATTCCCCATCCTCCACAACTAAGCAAGGCTTGCTTTGTCTTTCTTGGGTTTCTTATCCCTGTGCCTGTGTCTGAATATTTCCTCCAAGCAATAAGCCAAGATCTTAGGGCTTACCTCATTGTCTCCCTTGTCTCAAGGATCATGGTGTGTCCAGTATCTAAAAATAGCTGTGCCATATACTTTGTCCAGTTTTACTGCAAAAGGTTAAATCTGGTCACTGTTACTCCTCCAAGGGTGAAAACAGAATTCCTAATGCCTTTCTGATGACAGATACTTAGTATCCTTTTTCATTCAGCATCAACTCTTTGTTCAGTTTGGGTTTTATCCTCTTGAAGCAATTTGTGTCCCTTTAATTCTCTTATGAAATGATCTAATTCATCTAGAGTCTCAAAGAACTGTTCTCTTCCATTGGTAACATTGCCAGATTTAGTGAATAGCAATAGAGGACACACAGGTAAACGTGAATTTCAGATAAACAATAAAAAATATTTTGTACAGGTATGTCCCATATTTGGGACATCATTTGAAATATCCCCCACCCTAAATGATGTGTTGTTTCTCAGAAATTCAAATTTGACTTAGTGTGCGGTATTTTATCTGGCAAGCCTATCCATTAAGTGTCTTTGTAAAAAAAAATTTGGGGGGGGGGTTAATTGATGAAGTCCAGCATATCTGTAGATTGTAGTGGTAGGTTTTTAAAAATAGAGCCAAGTCTGCCTTATATTTATTAATTTCTTGCTCTCTGACTTTCATTTGTGGTTTATTTTGTTATTCTTTTCCTAGTTTCCCAAGTTAAGAGTTTGAGTCATTTGCATTAAAATTAAAAAAAAAAAAAACATTTAAAGTCATGATTTTTGCTCTGAGTACAGCTCTATTCACATCATGGAGATTTTTCAGTGAAGAGAGCTTCATTTGCATTAATTGCTAAAGCATTTGTAATCTTGGAAAGGCATTTTTTTTTTCAAATTCTAAGTGGTTTTTTATTATTTTGTTTTACCATTGAAATCTAATATTTTGGCTTTTTGGTCAGAATGTGTCCTACAAGTGTTCCAGTTTAAGAAAAAATGGTAATGTTTTTTGCAGGCCAAGTATATAATTAAATTTTGCACACACTTTAGAAACAGAAGAGGAAAATATATGTATTCCTCTTTATTGGGTTCAAACAGAGATATATAATAAAGTTGGTTAACTGTGTTATTTAAATTCTTCAAATTTTTACTTGTCTTTGGCCCGGTTCACCTCAAACAAGATCCACAAGGAACTTTTGCTCAAGATCTACAAATGCAACAAGGTCTTCTCTCCATGATTTATGAAGCATTTTTAAACATGGCTGAGTAGCTATGAAAAAGTGTCCTTTTATAGGGATTTATTAGATAATGTATCATTGAAAGCCAATTAGCCCCTTGTCCAGAAGATAGTAAAGGCCAAGAACATGAATGAGATTATGTAGACAAAAATGCCTTATACAATTCACCAAAGCCAAACTTGCCCATTCTTCTACATAAAAAGCATGATAGTCATTGTCTTCATCAGTGGCTTGCTTGGAGGGATCTAGAGAAGGCTTTGAAAGATTTCTGTAAGGTTTGAAGTTAGCCTCCAAAGCGAAAGCCTGGCAAGGCAAAATCAGAATTTTACCCACTCCTAACAAGTTGGTGAAAACAACAATAAAAAACTAAAGGTTGGAGGCCACTAATGCTAAGCAGTCAATCATAAAATGAAAGCAAGGGTGAAGGCCACACTTACATGTAATTATGTAAACTTCCAAATGGAGTGGTTTTCAGTTTTCAGATGTATCAACCACAGATTTTTGTGAAA
The DNA here is from genome assembly GCF_002201575.2 of Neomonachus schauinslandi. Classification (NCBI taxonomy): domain Eukaryota; kingdom Metazoa; phylum Chordata; class Mammalia; order Carnivora; family Phocidae; genus Neomonachus; species Neomonachus schauinslandi. The sequence continues at coordinate 10,249,226 of NC_058409.1, read as the reverse complement.
GAAGTAGACTAGACTTCCAAAATGTGGACTTTCCTCAGTTTTCCGATCTTCTCAATGGATTGCACTTATTTTTTGAAATACAGTTGACCCATGAACAATGCTGATGTTAGGGGCACTGACCCTCAGCACAGTCAAAAATTCACATACAGCTTTGGACCCTCCCAAAACTTAACTACTAATACCCTATCCTTCACTGGATGCCTTACCGATAACATAAACGGTTACTTAACACATAATTGTTAGTTATACATATTATACACTGTATTCTTATAGGAATTACTGTATTCTTAAACGAAGCTAGAGAAAATATTAAGAAAATCATAAGGAAGAGAAAATACATCGATAATACTGTACATGGACAGTACTGTCCTGTATTTATTTTTAAAAAGTAATAAGTAAAAGTAGACTCATGTAGTTCAAACCCATGCTGTTCAAGGGTCAACTCTGCTTTCTGAAATGCCCTCCAAAAATTATAAGATGGTTCTTACAAAGCATTCGCCACAAACCTGATACTCAATAAATAAAACATATCATTAGATGGTATGTTGTAAGCCTGCTGTCTTGATTTAGCAAAATCTCTAAACAGAAATGGTTTTCATGCATTTTCTTTAAAGCATGTCAACATCCTAGTCCTTAAGCTTTTCTTTTTAAATTTATTTATTTATTTATTATTTTTTAAGATTTTATTTATTTATTTGACAGAGAGAGACACAGTGAGAGAGAGAGCACAAGCAGGGGGAGTGGGAGAGGGAGAAGCAGGCTTCCCGCTGAACAGGGAGCCTGATGTGGGGCTTGATCCCAGGACCCTGGGATGATGACCTGAGCCGAAGGCAGACGCTTAACGACTGAGCCACCCAGGTGCCCCGTCCTTAAACTTTTCAAGAGCAATACCATCCATGCCTTGTACGATGAGCAACCCAAATCAATTTCAAAGATGGTGTCATGTTCTAATCACTACAACTATATACTATTTTAGAAAATTCATGAATGGGCTTCACCTGAACCAGTGACCAAGCCAAATCAATGACCTCAAGCATATAGTACAAATGACTTCCCCAATAAGGCTGCTCACCAAAAATCTCCCTCCAAATGATCCAAGAAGGATGACATTTGGTAATTCACCCTCCACTGAAAAAAAACCTCTGCATTTGGATTGCAGAGTCCGTAATAGTCAAGATCCTGTCTTTTTTCCCATGTTGTATCCAGAAACTAGAACAATGCCCAGCTCATATCCAATGTACAGTATGTATTTCGTTATTGAGATATAATTGACATGTGACATTGTACCAGTTTCAGGTGTACAACACAATTCAATCTTTGCATAGGTTGCCAAAATAATCACCACAGTAAGTCTAGGTAACATCCATCACCAATACATACTTTCAAACAAATGATTGCAAATGATATTGATAGTGAAATTAAAGAAAGTACATTTTTAAATTATTCAGTGAGTATAAAGAAATGAAATTTTAAGATCATCCTGCCAAAGCCAACATGAAATTTAAGTCTGAATTTCAAGAACTGTGGTAAGCTTCACGTGGAAGCAGACACACAGGGGGAGGGAGGGTGGCGTAACGGAAAGCCCAAAATGGTGGGAGTCAGAACACTTGGGTTTCGGACCCAGCTTAGCTGCTGAGCCTCAGTTTCCCAGTTTGGAAAGCAGCAGTCGCCTTGCCTGTAGCAGCACAAAGTTCAAGGGAGGCAGAGGGTGAGGAAGAAAAGGCTTTGAAACCTAGAAAGTACCGCACACTACAAATGAATGTCTGGAAATGTAAGGTGTAGACCTGTATTCATTACACCAAGCACACAGGGCATGAGATGAGTCAGAAATGGAAAAACGCATGAAATAGAAACAAGCAGCAGAACTAGTTCCTCAAAAGAAAAAAAATCCAAAAAGCGTTTCTAGATAGCTGATGTTCATTGTTTGATATTTGGAAAGAACATCTAATTATGTATGCGATGGTCGAGTACTGGGAAAGCTATTTTGTTTTGTACACTTTTTCCTCTTAATCTTTGCACAGAATTAAATTTATTAATGGTCTTTATTTATAGGACAAGAAATAGCTCCACTGCTTACATGGTTCCTTTCCTAACTTGTCAACAGAACTCCGGAAAATGGATGAAATATGCTGATGGAAGAATTTAAGAATCTCCCCTCAACCCACTCCAATAAGGATTCAGTCCTCACTCCTGTGGACATCACTGAGGCTCTCCATGTCACCAAACACCATTTCACTCCCTTTTTCATCAACATTTCACACAGCTGCTTCCTTTTCTCTTTTTTCAAATATTTTCTTCACTTGGTCTCCAAAAAAAACACTCTTGTTTTCTTCCAACTTGATGGGCCACTTTATTTTAGTTTCCTATGCTGACTCCTCCTCCTCCAAACATCTAAATATTGGAGTGTTCCAGGATTCAATCCTGCCTCCTCTCCCGTCCCTCTTTCCAACATTTACTCATCCATAAGTCTCTCAACCAAAGTCTGTGGCTTTGATTAAACTTCAACTGATTCCCACATTCACCTCTCTGCCTGACTCCTCGCCTCTGCTCTAGACTCCTATATAAACCGCCCACTCAGCATTTCCACTTTGATGTCTAATAGGTATCTCAAACCTAACATTTTCCAAAGGCAACTCCTTAGTCCACCCTCCCATGCCAGGCTCCCTCAGTTTTTCTGGTCAGTAAAAATTCGAGTCCCACTCACCCTCTTGCCCAGGCTTCAGTCCCTTCCCTTCTCTCTGCATCGCATCATCTTTCCCCAAGTACTTGGAGTCTATCTTCAAGATGTATCCAGAACCTGGTCCCTCTCCGGCATACTAACACCCCGTCAAGCCACCAGCATCATCGCTCAACTGTGGAGTTAGCATCGTTTACCAGCCCTTCCTTTGGGAGAGGTCTCCTTGCTCCTCCACATTCACTTCCTAAAGACCCTTGTTGAGCCAGCAGCCAGAGTTATATGCTAAAGACAAACGTCACATTCCCTTCCTCATCACAGCACTGCAATTGCATCCTATCATAGGCACCACGTGCACAATACAGTCCAAATGAATCCATTTTCACTTGGCCAGTTCCTCCAGGACATTCACATCAAATACCTCCTCAAAGAGACTTTCCCAGTAAACCTATCTAAAATAGCCCCTCCCCATCTCCTTGCTCTCCCTCTTCTTTTTTATTTATTTATTTATTTATTTAAGAGAGAGAGCAGAGCGAGAGAGAGGAAGTATGAGTGGGGGGGAGGGGCAGAGGGAGATGGAGAAGCAGGCTCCCCACTGACCGGGGAGCCCGATGCAGGGCTCAATCCCAGGACCCCGGGATCATGACCTGAGCTGAAGGCAGACACCCAACCTACTGAGCCACCCAGGCGCCCCTCACTCTCCCTCTTCTTTAACAGCAAATGTATTTTCCTTTATAGCCCTTGTCAGGATGGGATGGACTCACTGAGCAAGTAGCAATTTGAGAATGCGGCTGGTGGTGTAGCACTCCCCAAGGTTAGCCAAAGTGTCTTCTGCCATCTTTTAATTATACACCTGTTAGATCGCTATAAAAGAGTAAGCTTTGGCAAATTTTTCATATGTCTGGGTTTGCAGGGACAAAAGCATCGTGGAGAGCTGAGTAGCGCCTGCAATAAAATTGACTCCAATAACCAAAAGATAAATAAATAAGTGAAAATTAATCATTCTCAATAGCCATATGACCCATAAATATAGGAAAAGACGCAACTTTGTTAGTAATTGAGAAATGCAAATAAAATTATAATGCGATGCTACTATTCAGCCCAAATGTCTAGAATTAAAAATAATCACAAGGCCAAGTGTTTATCAGCACGGAGGACAATGAGAACTCTCACACACTGCTGGTGAAAGTGTAAATTGGTATAATTAATATGGAAAACTGCTTGGCAGTATCTATTAAAACTAAAATAGGTAAAAAAAAAAATAACCCTAGTTCCCACAATTCTATGCCAGTTATATAATCGAGAGAAAGGCAGCTATGTGTGTATCAAAAGATAGGTACAAGAAATGTTCACAGCCACAAGATTTGTAATTATAAAAAACTAGAAACAACCTAAATAAATATCCCTCAACAGTAGAAGAGGTGAATAAACTACAGTATATCCATACCATGTAATAACGCTATTCACCAGTGTAACCAAATTAACTATGGCTCTATCCAAAACCTAGAAGCTTGCTCTGAGTAATACACAGTACATGACTCCATTTTCATAAAAATTTTAAAACAGGTAAAGTTAATTCATGCTATTGGCAATCAGGAAAGTAACGGGAAAGGGAATGCCTGGATGTGAGAGGCTTCTTTCTGGAGTACTAGTAACATTCTACCTCTTGACTTCATTTGTGGTTACACAGGATGTGTTCTCCCAGTAAGAATCCCACTCCAAATAAGTTGTGACCTAGTCATATAATACAGTACTTTCAACAAGTGTAAATGAATGAACGACCACTATATTCAAACTCTGCGTGACGCTCAAACATAATTTTAAGCAAAAGAAGCCGACACAAAATAGTACGTACTACGTGATTCCATTTTTACAAAATGAAAAAAGCAGGCAACATTAATGAATGGTTCTGGAAATCAGGAGAGGAAGAGGAAAACAATGAAGGAATATTGATGTTTTTATATAGAAGCACCTAGTTCCACTGATTTTTCTTCAGCCCAATTTTCACTCTTCTCCTTAACTAAAACTTGTCTCCTGGTTGCATTGCAAAAGGATCTCCATGAATGTGGACAAAAGAAAATGGAGGTAAAGCCTGAACTATGGCCCAGGGCAGAATGGTTCATTCCTGAAGTACTTATTTGCATTCAGTTTAAAGACTAGGAGATTAGCATTTCCAAGGGAAAACAATTCCCTGGCCCTCCCAGTCCTGCCTCATCCTGGAGCCCTGGATCACTCCCTTTCCTTGCTCTAAGACCAGAGAGAGCAGCTCTCAGAGCTGAGATGGGGCAAGAGATTTCAGAATTACATTTAGTTTGTAAAGGGCTCTGCTGTGTTTGGGGATAAAAAGCATATGTGATTATTGCTGCATTAGAAGCAAACCTAGGATAAGAAAAATCCATTAGCAAGTGTTTCTGCAGAATGCTTTCTCAGGTGGCCATTCAGAGATACATTTGAAGACACAAAACGTAGGAGGATCCAATTATATCTTCCTGATAAGAAATACTTTAAGTGTCCAACAAGCGCTAAGCTAATCATGGAGAGCCATCAGAGAACAGCAATTTCTAATACAAGCGAAAAGCAAATCCCTCCTTTAAGGGTAACAGCCAAAAAGCCTTGCTTAAATAATACCATTTTCGCGACTTCCAAAATAACTTGCCTATATTTACCCAAGCAAAGGTCATAATAACAACTTGATCTTACAGTGTGTCACCAGCCAAGCAGATGTGAAAACCCTGGAGTTTTCTATCCCTCTCTTTTTTTTTTTTAAAGATTTTATTTGTTTGACAGAGAGAGACACAGTAAGAGAGGGAGCGCAAGCAGGGGGAGTGGGAGAGGGAGAAGCAGGCTTCCCGCTGAGCAGGGAGCCCGATGCGGGGCTCGATCCCAGGACCCTGGGATCATGACCTGAGCCGAAGGCAGGTGCTTAACGACTGAGCCACCCAGGCGCCGCTCTATCCCTCTCTTAAATCTGTAACATTAGGTCAAAGCCTATTACTTCAAATTAGGGCTAAAATGATAGCAGAAATTGTGGTGCATATTCTTTTTTTAAAAGATTTTATTTATTGAGAAAGAGTGGGGGGAGCATGAGCAGGGGGGATGGGCAGAGGGAGACGCAGTCTCCCCCCTGAGCAGGGAGATGGCCATGGGCTCCATCCCAGGACCCAAAATCACGACCTGAGCCTAAGGAAGCTGCTTAACCAACTGAGCCACCCAGGTGCCCCTGTTGTGCATATTCTAATACGAACAAGATATCTTACCTTGTTAAAAATCCTTTCGAATATATGAGTAACACATAGGTTCAGCCTACGCATATGGGTGAACACTACTTTTCAACCCAAAAGTGAGTGTTATAAGCCACTGAGCATATAATAGACACCCAGTGAAGGTTAGTTACCTTCCCTTTTCCCTAGGGGTTACCTTGTTCTCTCAAATTTATTTAATCCATTCTGAAAAAGGAAAATAACATAGCATAAGTATCTTGCAGTTGGTGTCTAGGAAATGTGGTCAGTGTGGAAACCACTATACATTTAAATACTCTCTAATTTGACCAGCTATGGAATAGATCATATCATTATCCTCATTTTACATAGAAGGTTAAGAAAACTCCACCATTTTTTTTTTAAAGATTTTATTTATTTATTTGATAGAGACACAGCGAGAGAGGGAACACAAGCAGGGGGAGTGGGAGAGGGAAAAGCAGGCCTCCTGCTGAGCAGGGAGCCTGTTGTGGGACTCGATCCCAGGACCCTGGGATCATGACCTGAGCCGAAGGCAGACGCTTAATGACTGAGCCACCCAGGCGCCCCAAAACTCCACCATTTAGAGAGCAAGTTTTAAAAAGGAGGATCATCTCCTCTCCCACACTGGTCACAAGGGAATATCCACAGATTTCTTTTGACACATTGTAATGAATCTTTGAGGCTGAAGATTGCTGGTTCTAAACGGGGCACTCTTTATGTGTTTTACTGACGTCTTGAAAAAGTCAACTCACTAAAGAAGATTGGTTAGCTCTTTTTCTATTTACAGAATTCATCTTTCAGGATTCTGTGTTTGTGGTAGGTGACTAGATACACCGAGGTAGGGTTTGGAAAACTTCTTTTGGTTTTCAGAACAAATTGCTTATTTTACTTTCTTAAGGGCAAACTTGTAGGCTAAATTTATGTAAACCCTCATATGGAGCCCTATAAATATGCACCATATGCCTTGGGGTAGCAAAACACTCAGGATGCTGTTGAGGCCAAATGGAATCCTATCAAGAAGTCCTTCAGTGTTCAGTTCTTCTCATCCTTGAAAATGAGTTTAAATTACCTTATTAGTGAATACTGCTAGATGATTCCTGATGGCTCTACCACACAGGAATTACATGGTGTTTCATTAATTACTTCCAACTGATCTCTTAAAATTTCGGACAGAGCCAGGTGATTTTATTTGCGGGATCATTTTTCACAAGGAAAGAAAACTTCAGTCTCCAAAATAGGTCCCATTCGTTCTTAACACTATATCTTTGCTCATGTTATGGTCCTTGTTGGAAGAGCCACACCCCGATCTCTTTAAATCTAATCATTCTTCAAGGTCTAATTAGATTTTGCATCTGCAGCCATCACTGACTTCCATCTGCCTATTGCTTTTCTTGATTATATGCACTTTACCTCTCCTCTCTTGGTTCCTTTGAAGGCCTATCTTGGTGTCCTGCATATAATGGTACTCAAAACATACTGCTGATGATCTGTCATTTGTGGCCTAGAGTCCACAGTTTCGTCCTGACTCATCTGTGGCTCTACACTATTCACCTCTAAGTCCTAAGTGTTCGTCTGGCATATTTAACTGAATTACATGTTCCTTAAGGGCAGAAATTAAATGGTATACTTCTTGCTCAAACGTACAACTAAGAGCACAGTAGTTCCGGATGAATGGAATCTTAGAATTGCTCAATGAGTCTCACACACACACACACACACACAATGTTGTGAAACCTCAATGAGATGATATATGCAAAGTTTATTAAACACCAAGCTCTTTAAAAAAAGCACTTACCAAGTATACACATGCACTTGATTTCTCTTTAACCAAAGACTGCCATCTTCATTCAAAACAAATATCAAAGTGACAAAAAGCGAAGACAAATCACATTCAGTGTTAGGGACAGTGTGGGGAAATGGCACTTGATAAACTATGAAAAGTGAAGAACAGCAATATAACCTTTTTGGAGGGAAATCTGGCAGTGTAATGTGATACTACAAATAATTTTCATTTTTAAACTCAAAATTTTTCCCGTCATAAATACACCCATATTGTTTTTTAACATTTATGCTATATGATAGTTTTGAACATAATGAGGGTAATGATCAGTGATAAAATATCTCAAAAATAGCCCAAATAGAGCAAACATGTCTTACACTAATAAGGAACCCTTTGGACACTACAGAAATGGCAGACAGTTGCTGCACTTTTGTTCCAGAGAGGGTTTTTTTTTTTTTTTGGATTGACGTGCATTAAAGCTCTCATATTAAACATTTCAAAACACTACTTCACTGGATGAAAGCACAGATGCGGGGGCCCAGCTACTTATATTCAAGTCCTAATCCTGCCACTTCCCAGCTGTATGACCTTGGGCAGGTGACTTAACCATTTCTCTGTGTCAGTTTCTTCATCCATAAAATGAGAATAATAGTAAGACTAATTTAGGACCACAGTGAGGATTAAATGTGTGTAGATCTCACACTTAGAGCAGTGTTACAAAGAGCTTCATAAGGGCTTGTTTGATTATTATTAATGCTATTTATTAAGCACCCATTATGCACTAGGGGCTAAGGATATAGTGGTGAAAACTTCATGAGACTTACATTCTAATGGAAGGAATTATATAGGTTGTAACAATAATACTAGGGACTGTAACACCCACTGAAGTCAATGAATAGATCATCCAGACAGAAAATGGACAAGGGAACTGTGGCTTTGAACAACACATTAGACCAGAGGGACCTAACAGGTATATTCAGAACATTCCATCCAAAAACAGCAGCATACACATTCTTTTCAAGGGCACATGGAACATTCTCTAGAATAGATCTCATGTTAGGCCACAAAACAATTCTCACTAAATTGAAGAAGACCGAAATCATATCATGCATCTTTTCAGACCACAACGCTATGAAACTAGAAATCAGTTACAAGAAAAAAATCTAAATACATGTAGGCTAAACAACAGGCTACTAAACAATGAATGGGTTAACCAAGAAATCAAAGAAGAAATAAAAAATACACGAAGACACATAAAAATGGAAACACAACAATCCAAAATCTTGGGATGCAAAAAAAGCACTTCTAAGAGGGAAGGTTATAGTGATATAGACCTAACTGGAGAAAAAGAAAAATCTCAAACAACCTAACCCTGCAACTAAATGAGCTGGAAAAGGAAAAACAAAGTCCAAATCTAGTAGAAGGAAGGAAATAATAAAGATTAGAGCAGAAATAAATAAGGACTAAAAAAATAGAAGAAAAAAGAAATTACATAGGTTGTTGACTAAATCAACAAATACATATACTCTCATAATTTTGGATATTCTTCATATCCTAATAGAAGAATAAATAATAATTAAAAAATAATAATAATAAAAGGTGCCAAAGGAACATTAGGGGTCGGCAGTCATGTAAGATTATCCAAAAATCAATAGGAAGAAGAGTATTCTAGGCAAAGTGAAGAAGCTATGCAAAGGCACATTCAATAAACTGAAGAAACTCAAGACCAGAGAGTGATAGGGAGAGTGTCACAAGATGGAGTTGTAGGGGTTGGCAGGGGTTGAATAGATGAGAGCCATATGGACCGTGTTAGAGATTTGGGATATTGTCTAAGTTCAGCTGAAAGCCAATGAAGAGCTTTAGGGAGGGAGGTGACATGATCAAATTTATATCTTAATAAAAATCATTTTGGGTGCGCCTAGGTGGCTCAGTTGGTTAAGCGACTGCTTTCGGCTCAGGTCATGATCCTGGAGTCCCTGGATCGAGTCCCGCATCGGGCTCCCTGCTCAGCAGGGAGCCTGCTTCTCCCTCTGACCCTCCCCCCTCTCATGTGCTCTCTCTCTCTCATTCTCTCTGTCTCAAATAAATAAATAAAATCTTTAAAAAAAAAAATCATTTTGGCTGGGAAATCATGTAGAAGATCTTGAGTTCTTATACATGAGCACAAAGACACAAGTATGATAAAATCTCCACACTTGGAGGAAGGCAACCATACATTCTTTTTTTATATATAATTAAATCACTGTAAGTTATATAAGTCTATTATATACATCATACATATAAACATAGATATTATATATACTATACATTTACACATATGCATGACTATGAAGATTTGTACTCTACATGGTGAAAGTTATTCTGGACCCAATTCTACCTTGCAGCAGGGTGGGTGGGTTCCCCCACATTTCCAATAAGCAATTCTTGGACACCAGTAAGATGTCCAAGAATTCAACTCAATTCCAACACTTTCTACCCAGAGATAGCATCAGATCCCACAGGTTAAACGGTCAGTCCTAAAAGACTCCACTTACCACCTGGGATTGAGCCAGAAAATAAATGAGATAGATCTATACAGACCAAAATGGAATAGTGAAGGGGGAAAAAAAGCAAGTTTTAGGAACATACTATTAGTAATGATAAGATTTTTGTGAAAATAAAAAGTATATATGAATAAGTGAATACAAATGTAAATGTTTATCCAGATCTAAAAGTATACACATCAAACCATCAATACTGATTACTTGAAGAGTAGGGTCAAATAAAAGGTGAGCATTTACTTTTTACTTTAGATGTTTTTATTTGAATTCTTTATAATGAGTATCTGCCAGTTTGCAATCAAAAGCAAGCAATAGGGCGCCTGGGTGGCTCAGTAGGTTAAGCATCTGTTTTTGGCTCAGGTCATGATCCCAGGGTCCTGGGTCCTGGGATGGAGCCCCATATCAGGCTCCCTACTCAGTGGGGAGCCTGCTTCTTCTTGTCCCCTCTGCTTGTGCTCCCTCTCGCTCTCTCTCTCTCAAGTAAATAAATAAAATCTTAAAAAAAAAAAGCAAGCAATAAAGATATAAAAATAAAACCAAGCCCAAGCTTTGCTTTAAATCTGTTTAGCAGAAGTAATTTATAGCATAATAAAGAATAAAGACACAAAGTGAGTGAAGTGAAAAGAAGATTGATCTATGCTATTTATAATTTTTTAAAATAGTGGCATATAATTAAGGTATTTCCTGTTAATTACTGACAGGCAGAATTAAGGAATCTCTGTCAGCCATTATTGATCAGGTAATACAACCAGATGTTAGACTAATGTATGATCTGTATGGGGGTGGGCTTTCTTCTACAATGGCTTCCTCTTCCTTCTCTTAATTTGCCTGCCTGCTTCAACTTGTCTTTTTGAGAATAAATGGACATTGAAAGACTTTGATCAGGGTAGATGTAGAAAATGCCAACTCTACAAAAACAGTATTACTAAGTCAGGCAGCCTATACCTGTCCACAGGGGTCTGAAAAAAAATCATGAAACCTCTTTAACAGCTCATAATTAGAGGGACAAGCTAATTATATCATAGGATTAAGATGTACTCAACAGAGACATGAGAGGGTAAAGCCATCTAATTCAGGATGACTCATTTTTCTGACTCAGCTGAATCATGGCTCCCAAAATACCAGCCTTGCCATTCAATAGTTTTAAGATAGCTACTAGGAATTTATACCAACAAAATATTTTGGTATTATCTCAATGAATCCACCATATTATAGACAGCCTTACTAAAAACATCTCCAGAACACAAATTCTGAGGGCACTTAACAGGTGTTTTGAAAATATGGGGGTGTGTCATTGATGAAATAAACTTCAAAAATGCTGAGTAAAATAAATTAAGGAAGTTTTCTTATTGGACTTTTGGGAGCCATTATTATACTAACATCAATTATGATTCTTCAAGATATTGGTGAAATGAGTAGTATTTTCAAATTCCAAATTTATTTTTCTAGGAAATCCTTTTATTGGTGATATTAGGGACATACGAAGGATAATACTAGGGGTATTTTCTTCTTTTGGAACCCCATGGTCAATCCTAAATTTGGTGCTTTAGGCTCTAAAAGAAGTTTTGTTTGCCTTCTTTCTTGACTCATTTAAAAGAGTTGTATAGGGGCGCCTGGGCGGCTCAGTTGTTAAGCGTCTGCCTTCGGCTCAGGTAGTGATCCCAGGGTCCTGGGATCGAGTCCCACATCGGGCTCCCTGGTCAGCGGGGAGTCTGCTTCTCCCTCTCCCACTCCCCCTGCTTGTGTTCCCTCTCTCTCTCTCTCTGTCAAATAAACAAAATCTTAAAAATAAATAAATAAATAAGTGAGTGAGTGAGTCATACAACCCTCTAAAACAAAATTTGCCATGTAGTCACGCCCTCTATGGCTTTGCAGGCTCAGTGTGGAATCTGCTTGAGTTCTTCTCTCCCTCTGCCCCTCACCGCTCCTCCCCCGCCCCCGCCCCCGCTCTTGCTCTCTCAAATAAATAAATAATTTTTAAAAAAGAATATTTTGTCTTCATCCTATTACAAAGTTACAGAACACATTGAAGGCTAAACTTGAGAGGAAGCCAAGGTATACTGAGTTCTTCATTCATTCCCTCCCACTGTCTCCCTCCAGCTTAGCCATCTTCGGGTGAGAAACACACACAAATAGAGCTTGGTCTTGGCGACAGCAAATCTGGGTTGGCAGATTTTGTGAATACAAAAAATAGACTTGAGTCTTCAAGTTGAAAGTGGTTAGTATTCCTCAACCCTTAGTTCATCACGAGCAAATTTCCTAACTAAGACTTTACCGCTTTTTAAATATAAACTTATGTTAGTATCTGAACAACGCATGTTGAATCCACAAGAAAAATACAAGAAAAACATTCTGGAAAACATGTGGCAACAGTCTTAAAAATGTCTCTTTCCACTGATCCACATTTGATTCCACTTTTAGAAACTGATTGCCAAAATATGTGGAAGGAGTGGTCATAGACACTTTATTCACAATAGCTACAAAAAAATGATACACTCATACAATAGAACCTTATTTAGAATTTTAAAATGACGCTGTGGAAAAATATTTATTAATGTGGAAAAATACATATGTCCACATGTATGCATTTTTAAAAAACAGATATCCCTAAATAAATAGGTGTGTACATACTGGTATAAACTTGTATTTGCAGAGATTATATGGAAGGACACATAAAATGAAAATGGTAGGTACATATGGAATGGAGAACTGGAAGACTGAGGGATAGAGACTTCTTCCTCTACTCTCTGAATCATTTACCATAAATAAATTAAAATAGAGATAAAAATGGAAGGAAGGAAGGATGGAAGGAAGGAGGGAGGGACTCTGTGAATGTATAAAGAAATTACCAAACAAAATGCATCTTCAATCCTGTATAAAGCCCCAATTAACCAACTCATGATATTGATAATTCAAACACATTGTTTGATAGCTATTATTCAAATTCTCTACAGTTTATTTTAAATTTTGCTCATTTGATCTCTCAGTTTCTAAAACAAGGTTAATGTACATTTTCTCACATTTTTGGAGATTTCTGCCTTCAGTAGTATGAAACTGTGGTGCTCTTAAAGGCTCATGACAGGTATACTTGTCGGTTTCAAACTTTTATCACCATGATATAGATTGCTTTTTCCCTTTCAATAATTTTAGCCTCAGATTTGATTTTCTAATATTAATATGTTTGGCTTTTGTTATTATTGTCATTATTAGCATTTGCTTACATTATCTTTACTCATCCCTATATTTTCATCTCCCTTGGGTCATTTCATTTTACGTGTCCCATAAAAAAACATGCAGATGGATATAAACTTGTCGAAGCTGTAGTTCTTTGTTTTTTAATAGGGTTCTTTAAACCATTTACATTTTTTTTAAAGATTTTATTTATTTATTTGACAGAGAGAGACACAGCAAGAGAGGGAACACAAGCAGGGGGAGTGGGAGAGAAGCAGACTCCCCACTGAGCAGGGACCCCGATGTGGGGCTCGATCCCAGGACCCTGGGCTGGGATCATGACCTGAGCCGAAGGCAGACGCTTAATGACTGAGCCACCCAGGCGCCCCCTAAACCATTTACATTTGTTTCTTATACCTTCTGTTTGTTCCAGTCATTGTTTTGGTGTGTATTCTATTTATTGTTCTCTATTATTTATTCTTTGATAAATGTATCAGATTGATTGTATGTGTTTTATGCATTGTTTTTATTCCATGCTTTGCTTTAATTGCTTGGATGTTATACTCCTGTTTCTGTTACTTAGTAGTTTACTCAAGTGTCTAACACACACATTTAAACTTACATTAAATTTACAGAAGGCTTACATTTATCTATTGAAGCCTAGATTCAATCAGTACTTATAACCTCCTGTCCTCTCCCCTACCCCCTGAGCTTCAACACTGTGAACTTATATGGGAATTTAGTTCTAAATTTTATTATATTTTAAATAATTAACATTCATTAAATAATTAATGCTCCATTATAAATTATGCTTATTTTTCTGCTCAGTCCCTTTTCCATATCTTCCTTTTGAGTTGGTTTTTAATATTGCTGAGGTATATTGTCTATTAATCGTTTCATGTAAGTTTCACGAGTGGCATATTTCTAAGTGTTTTGTTGCTTACGACATCCTACTTTACCTTCATACTTGAATGGCAGGTTGATGTGGTCTAGAATGTTATTTTCTCAGAGCCCTCTGAAAATACTAATTATACACATTCTAAAGTCTCCTTTCAGTGCCCTCTTAATTATGTCTCTTCAGATATTTCTTTTTCTGGAAAACGCAATGCCTGTCTTTCATGCTGACTGTTCTCCCCGAACGTATCATGATTTTTTTATTAGCCCTTTCCCTTTAGCCTTGTCCGTGCTTAGCCTCTAAGCAATGACCAAAGTGGGCAGACTCGCCTTGCAGGCTGCACCAGCCACTGCAGACTTGGCCCTGCCTCCCAGCTTTGCAAGGACTACCTAGAAGAGGGAAGGAGGAAGCTCCTCTCCAGAATGCCTTCCCAGCAGCTCCCAACCAGGCCCATCCTGGTCCCTACCCGTCACCTTCCAGCTCAGAGCTCCCCTGGGATCATCAGCACCTTCTCCATCACCCACTCCTGCTCCTATTGTGGGCTGTGGATTCCACCTTCCATTGGATCTCATCTAACTCCAACTTTCAGAGCCTCCTCCTCATTGCTGCACCGCTTCCTCTCAGGAAGAGCAAACCACAGGATCTCAGGCACATGCTTGGATTGTGCGGCCTGCCCTAACAACCTTTCTACCCAAGAAATAGGTCCCAGAATTTAGTTTTACCTCCCTTCCAGAATGGAGATTGAGATCACCTGATAAGGAACAGCTGCTTCTTGGTTTGGTGACTCTTGTGCCCTCCCGGCCTCTTGCCTCCTCTCCCTCGGCCTGCCTCACCAAGCGCTCACAGTCTATACGGGGCTATCGTGGGATGTGGGGTTTAGCGTGTCACCAGACTCCTTTCTTCGCTCAAAATCTAAACTTTGCAATTTGTATTGAGATGAAGTTACACAGACCCTGTGCCAGAGGCCACAACCACACACCCAGGACCAAACAGACCGGACCATGAAAATGTGGTCCCCTCAAGTTCCCGCCACACACTTGCCACCAAGACGGGCGTGGGCACTTCGCATCAGTCGTCCTTCATCTTTCAGGGAAAATGTGTAAGGAGCATTACTGAGATCTGGACAGAGAATTAGAGCCCTGTGCGTTAGGGCTGAACCTTTTTTTGGTCTCTAAGATCAGTCTGCTTGTGACTGCTAAATACGGCCACGGAGTTTCCCCTCACTGTGATAGGAACAAATAAACAAAAAAATGCACCAATGAGGGGTGCCTGGGTGGCTCAGTCGGTTAAGCATCTTCCGTCGGCTCAGGTCATGATGCCAGGGTCCTGTGGTCAAACCCAGTGTCCCTCAGACTCCCTGCTCGGTGGGGAGCCTGCTTCTCCGTCTGTCTGCTGCTTCCCCTGCTTGTGCGCATACTCTCTTTCTGTCAAATAAATAAAAATCTAAACAAAAAAAAAATGCATCAGGGAGAAAACTCACAACGAAAGGCAATCTAGCATGGTGCTTAAGAGCCCAGACTCTGGTTGCATTCATATTCTTCTCTTCCAAATGTGTGATCTTAGCCAAATTACTTAACCACTCTGTGCCTCAGTTTCCCTATCTATAAAATGGCGACAATACCTGAGAATTGTTATGAAATTAAATAACTTAGTGCATCCACAGTGCCTGGGATGGGCACACAGGAAGCCCCAGGTAAGTATCTGCTAATGGGACTAATATTAGCAGCAATTGCTGTTACCCTGCTCAGTGCCTCTATTTTTAGAAGGAGCGCATCTCTCATGGCTCTCTTCTGACTTCCCACAAAGAGATTATTGCCAGGGGCATTTCTGAGGAGCAGATCCCTCAGAGGTGTGGAGATGACAAGCCCGGGGGCCCCGGGCACCCTCAGGAGACGTGTGACTCTATCCTTCAGATCTCTTAACAAGATCCAGAACAACTCCCTTGTAGCTCAGCAGACTCATCACCCCTCCTCTGTTTCGGGAACCACCTGGCCCAGGAGTGCAAAGCTGCATTGTCTCACACACTCTCCAGGCACAACTCAAAGAGCCTGGCCCCCAGGCTCAGGCAGCCTGCTTCTGCCTGGATCCTGCACATGATCAGCCGCTTCAGTTTTAGGCTCTGCAGATGGCACATGGCCGTGGGCTTACTGGAGTCCTGCTCGGCCTCTAGATGAGAACATCTCTTAATCAGTCCTGAGGGGCCAGGCTGCCTAGGACTGATCACGACGGCACCCTCACTGCCAGGCCCTGTCAACAAGGCTCTTTTCATCCCCTTATCTTAATTTAGCCAGCATCCATGCTTTGCGGATTACCAGCTTAAGCGCTTGAGGAGGATGGGGAGGGACAATGAGAAAGCAGTTAAAGATGGTGTTGCTCTTGGGTTAAAGATGGTGTTGCTCTTGGGTTAAAGATGGTGTTGCTCTTGGGTTATAGAAAGGAACGGGACTGCTTAGGATTTGGGGGGTGAAAGTGGATTGAAAGAGCAGACTGATGAAAGGTTCTGTTTTCTGTTTTTGTTTTTGTTTTTGTTTTTGTTTTCCTTCTTTTCATATTGGCCAGATGGATAATAGTTGGAGTAAATATTTCTTTGGCCTTCTCCCTACCTCTTCCATTGTCACTTTGGCCTCACAACCCCATTTGAGGATGCATTTGTTTGCATTTCTCATTAATGCAACAGGTCTATTTACTAAATCCTAGAAATCAATAGTCTCCTTTGAAGACGTGCGCCCTCGCCTTGCTTTCCTGGAGAGGGTTTCTTAAAGCATTGAAATGCATCGCGTGCTCACATAGCTCTGTCATTTTTTTGATGGTCAACAGGCACGCACCGTCCTACCTAAACCGGGTCAGATGGTAAAAACAACTATAAGAAAAATGCTTTCCGTCAGCGCGTGCCAGGGCCACGCCAAGGCACGTGGGTGCCCCAGAGACTAATGATTTGCTTTCTCAGCCGATTCATTAAAATATTGGCAAAAGGACACCTGCTGGATAAACTAAGAGGGGAGTGGATTCCCTGTGGCAGCCTGCCTTCTCTCTGCTGCCCCAAGCAATCCACCTCTCCCTCAAACTTGCACAGCCAACTCTACAGAACAAAAGCCCTGCAATTAACCAAATCTATGCTCCTTAAAGGCCACTTAGTGACTTTAGGACCCGCTTAAGGCCCTTTGGTTCCTTACACCCTTCCACGCAGAGCACGATGCCAAATTATTCCAACAATTCCACCAAAGCCATTCTCACCCAGAAAGGAATTCTGGTCAATATAAATTTCCCCATTTCATGACATTTCCAGGGATGCTTTTGTGCCTTTTATATATCGGTGCCCCAGACAGCTCTCCAGCCCAGCAAGCGCAGAATGGGAACCAGGTAGAAAGAAGGAGCAAGGGGTAGAAGGGAGGCTGTGTGCTTAGCCTCAGGGCAGGCTTTCTGGAAAGGAGGGCAAGCCAGAGGCCAGGGGGACCCCAATCCTGTGAGCATGAGGCCACTTTCTAAACACAAAAGCGAAAACTTTTAGGAGTCCTCAGGATGAAAGGGACCAAGAATGTGAAATCACGGTGAAGTGCCAGGTTTGGTCCTATGGATTATCACTCACAGAATTTACAGGGATTAGTTTCTAGCATTCCCTCTGGTTTCTTCCCTTTGCAAGCCCCTGAATAGAACACTTGAGTTGGTCTCGGAGAAAAGGCACGATCTACGTCTCCCATAGCGCCGATGTCCAGGAGCAACTACGAGAGCCACAGAACATAACTGTGAAGTTTTCTAACAGCCACATTTTAAAAAAGGAACCAGGTGAAATTAAATTTAATGTCCCCTTTAGCCCAATATATCCCAAATAGCATCATTTCAACATATAGAAATATGAAAATGTATTAGTGATGTTAACACTGTGTATCGGACAATGCAGTCATGGAGGCTCATAGCCTCATGGTGAGATTAGTTCTTGTTCCCAAGGAGTTTCAGTCCGAAAAGACAGTGGAAGTTTGAAGACTCTCTGTGAGTTAGAGTTACCGGCACGTCTAGTCCAGAAAAAACAAAAAAGAAAGGAAAAAAGAGGTGGTACAGTTTAGTGATTAGAGGTCAGGACTCCCATGCTGGACATAGACCCTGAACTCTGACTCTTCCCAGAGGTGTGAGTGTGGATAATGTACTTAACTTCTCCAAGGTTGTTTCTTGAGATCTCAGGGCTGTTTTGAGGCCTGACCCTAATAAGTAATACAGAAATATTAGCTCCAATTGTACAAATTATGATTATCATTCATATATATGTTCTATATATCATATATACTAAATATATAAATATATATTTTTAGAGGGGGGAGAGGCAGAAGGAGAGAGAGAATCTTCTTTTTTTTTTAAAGATTTATTTATTCATTTGAGAGGGGGTCGGGGAGACAGAGACAGAAAGGGAGAGAGAATCTCCAGCAGACTCCCCACTGAGCATGGAGTCTGACGTGGGGCTCCATCCCATGACCCCAAGATCATGACCTGAGCCGAAACCAAGAGTCAAATGCTTAACCGACTGAGCCACCCAGGCGCCCTATCATTCATATTTTTATTAAGAGTCGGGCATATTCTCTCATCTCCAGACCACTGAAGAGAAGATTTCTAATCTATCAATGGCTGATAAAGCCCTATGATGAGAGCAAGAAAGAGAAGGAGGAAGAGAAGAGAGGTAGTTAGCTAGTGAGGTAGTGAGATGAATAGGGAAGGAGAAGGTAGAAGGGGGAACTCCAGCGTAGGCAAACAGGGATTCCCTGCAGACAGAGACCCACACACAGCATTGGCCCTGTTCTATGTGTGAAAACACTGAAGGAAGGACAAATTCAGAGGTTAATAAGTGGGGGCCTTCCCCTGGACTGCTATATGGCTGGTACGTGGGGCCCAGAATGACCAGAGCCCCTTTAGGCACATCAGCTCTGAGTACAAACCCATGCGTGATGGAGAAGAGGAGGAAGGAAGTGAGCGAGGACGACAGAGGGCTGCCAGTACCCAGAGGGTCCATCATACCCCGAGCTCTTCCTCCACTGGTGGCAGGGTAATGCCCATAACACGTCCCCTCCTCCCTGTCACAGTCCCATTGCCAGCACCGGGTGATAAAAAGATGGCATGAATTAGAGCATCCATAGAGGGAAACATAAAGCCTCTGGAGTGCTAAGACTGTACCCCATCTCCCCTTTTACCCCCAATATCCCTTTCTATGGGTCCTAGGGGCCTCTTACTCTCTGCTTGGCTGCGTGTTCATGGAAGCTCTTAGCCGGCAAGGTAGCTCACAGTTCTGCATCTTAGAAAGATCTCCCCTATATGGAGCCAAAAATACGCTTTTGCGGTACATCCTCGCTCACCACTCGGGTGGCTTCTGCCCTTGGGACACATGTAATATCTCTTCTACAGGCTGATCTTCAAATCCACGAAGGCAACCATGTCATTTCCCCTGGCGTTCTGGGGACTGTGTGCCAAACTAACAACTTTGGATTCTGGAGTTCCCTTCTCCTTGGTCAAGATTTCCAGACCCTTCCCTGCTCCTGAATTGGCCACATTTTTTTGTACGTCCTCGTAAACTGCAATGCACAGCGTGGAGCACGCTCCTCCCACTATGCACTGAGCAGTGTCCTGGACAGTGGGCTATTGTGTGGGACACTCAGCTTGGCAGCCTCGCTGCACGGCCACTTCACCATCCTCCCCAGCCCATCAACGCACCTTCTTCTTCTCCTACAGTAGCCGCTGTCTGTTCTCCTTCCACAGGGTCTCTTCTACCTTCCCCCCACCTCACCCGCACCACCCCAGCCCTGCCTCAGCCTGGGGCTGCATCATCACTCACCCGGATGGATGACTGACATGGGCTCCGAAGGCTTTACTAATCCCAGCCTCTCCCCTCTGCAATCCGTCTTTCATCCTGTTGAGAGATGGTTCTTTCTGATCCATAAATCAGCTCACATCACACCCTTATACAGAAACAACTGCAACTCCCTGTGGCCTTCAGAGTAAGTGTTAACTTCATGTTAGAGCACTCCGACTCCCAGGGATCTGGCTTTAAGCTATTTTCTTGACCCCATGGTCCTCTACACCCTTCTAACCACACTGGACCCCTTGCCATTCCCTTCAGCCCCAAATATTCATACTTCCTCCCTGGTTGTAGAACGCTTTTTGGCCATCCTTCAAAGCCCAAAGTCAAAGTCATTTCTCCGTGATACCTTTAACGACCATGGAAATCCCACAGCACATTCATTGTATTGCCTAATTGGGCCATTCATTTATCATTTCTTTTGCTCGTTTTTTTCCTTTCCTTTTCAACCAGACACAGTCCCTATATCCAAGGAGGTTCTGATTCTAATGTGAGGAATGGACAAGCAAAGAGCACACAGGATCATGAATGCTTTAAAGGAGGATGGATGTGGGAACCTGAGGTGTAAGGTTTAAGTGTCTAACCAGACAGACTTCGGTGGCACAGAGCCTTCACAGAGAAGAGAGTCCACTCAAGCAGAGTCCTGACTTGAGTGGGAGCTGCAGGCAGAGGGAGTTATCTGTGAGGAAGCCATATGACAAGTGAGATCATGAGCCACGGAGAGAAGTGAGTATGCAAACTGCGGCTGCCAGGTAGCAGAGGGTTGGGTCATGGAGGGGACAGAGCTGGGAGATTGGCCGGGGCCAGTTCACACAGGACATTGAAGGTTACATTTACAGCGTGGGGCCTCAATGAAGGATCAAAGCAGGGGAGTGACATACTGAGATTTTGAGCTCAGAAACACCATTTTAGCAAGAGTGTGAAGAATAGAGAAGAGTCAGGTGGGAGCAAACTGTTAAGAGACTGGAGCAAAACTAGAGATAGGACAGTGGGTCCAAAGATGGGAGAGCAGACTCAAAAGTGCGAAGGAATAAGAAACGTCAAATAGTGAACTTGAACGTGAACAAAGAGGAAGAAGGATACATGCTGGGTTTCTATTTTGTTTTGTTTTGTATACTCTACCTCCAAAGAGACAACAAGCTTCCTGCCTTAACAGAGCTCATTCTACCAGAGGAAGACAAAAATAATTAAATAAACAAATGAGATAAAAATATAAATTCACATAGGTATAATTGCAAAGGGAAAAAAATGGAGTAAGAGGTGGGAACAACCAACCAAGGAGGTAACAATTAAGCTAAAAACGGGATGCGGGGCGCCTGGGTGGCTAAGTCAGTTAAGCGTCTGTCTTTGGCTTAGGTCACGATCTTGGGGTTCTGGGATTGAGCCCCGCATCGGGCTCCCTGCTCAGTGGGGAGCCTGCTTCTCCCTCTCCCTCTGTTCCCCGCCCCCACTCGTGCTCTCTCTCTCTCTTTCTCTCAAATAAATAAACAAAATCTTTAAAAAAAAAAACAAAAACCTGGATGACCATAAGGCAGGAAAGACACGTTAGGAAAGTATTCTAGGCACAGGAAGAGCAATATGCAGAGAACCTGTGTGTCTGGGACATAAAAGGGAGGGGAACAGGGGCGGGGGGAGGAAAGTGCCTGGAATGAGTTCAGAAAGGTGGGAAGCTCAAAAAAGGGCTGCAGAGGTCATGAAAAAAAGTTTGATTATTTCCCAGAGATTGGCATGATTTGACCACGAAGAGACCCCCACTCGCCCCCACCCCCACCGTTTTTTTTTTAAGATTTTATTTATTTATTTGAGAGAGAAAGAATGAGACAGGGAGAGCATGAGAGAGGGGAGGGTCAGAGGGAAAAGCAGACTCCCCGCCGAGCGGGAAGTCCGATGCGGGACTGGATCCCAGAACTCCAGGATCATGACCTGAGTTGAAGGCAGCCGCTTAACCAGCTGAGCCACCCAGGCGCCCCCACCTTTGAGGTTGTCACAACTTGCTCCTCATGTCCTTGGAGAAAAGCAGAGCAGTTTCCCCTGACTTGGCTTTTCCTAGGAATCTTTCCACAGGGAGCCTCCCAGATCACATGAGCAACCTTAATTTAGGAAAAATCTCACCCAGCATCTTCAGCAACATTATTTATCAGCTATCCAGGTGCAGCAACAAGGGGCGCGGAGCCAGAGAACCAAGTCCCTATGGTCTGCCTGCTGTGCGTGAAGCCTTTACCTCTGAGCAGTCTCTTCTCAGAGCCTGAGAACCCGGGACAAGGTGGCAGATGGTGAAAGAGCCAACAGGGCCTCTTGTAACCGGAGGAGGGGCCAGAGCACTGGCCATGCCAGGCGGTGGCAAGAGCGCAAATGCAATGCTTGTGAGCGACGAGTTTGAGGTTCAAAGATGGGGAAAGAAAGGCCGAGGAGAAAATTTGGCTTTGTACCTCTTCCAATGAAAGAGTGACTAAGCATTAAAAAAATCACAGCTGTGGGTGGCTTAGCCGGTTGAGCATCTGGACTCTTGGTTTCGGCTCAGGTCATGATCTCACAGGTCATGGGATCGAGCCCCACATCAGGGCTCTGCGCTCAGTGGTGAGTCTGCTTGAAAGATTCTCTCCCTCTGCCCCTCCCCTGCTAAAATAAATAAATAAATCTTAAAAAAAGAAATCACAGCTGTGGGACACTTGTCTCTTCTGGCTTCCCCAAAGAAGAAACAGAGGTAATTAGTTCTGAAGTTCCAATGAAGAAAAAATGGAAAAAGCCAAGATCAAAATGAACTCAACAAATGAAGCTAGATAATGACAAGCCCTCCATTTTCCTCCCCCCGGTTTCCATGCCAGGTCTTCTCTATACCTTGAAGAGCCAAGAGAACTTTTTAGAATAAGAAAAAAGGACTTAGAACCGTAACTCATAGGAAGAAGGAGACTATCAATGGCAAATGGGCCTCTGATTAGCAAGTGCTGTTTTGTTTTTCTCTTATAAAGATCATAAATACGAGGGCCTGTCAGGGTGTTTTGGTCACTGTCATCTGCCCTGATCCCCAACCTTAAAAGAAGCCTGTTTTCAATTATCTCTAGATTCAGAGATGATTGTTCTTTTGCTTGCTATAAATGTGGTTGGGGCCATCCCATACACGCTGGGGTCTTGGGTTCTCTTGCCCAGTCACTAGGATTTAATCAATGCCCTCATAGTCGAATGGTGCCCATGTGTTAGTGATCTCACAGATACACCATTGTAATGCTGCATTATGGTTTTCCTTGGAGGGGGGAGGAAGGTGGGGGGAGTTCTGCTTAAGTTCCAGCATGTACAAAACAGTGTTGTCAGAATTTTACCCCTAGTAGTAGCCTGAGCATGTCATTCTAATCACAAGGGAACCATATTGGCTCCTTGTCAAATGTTGAATTGATTTTAAAATTGCTTTGATGACTTATATATTCAGTGCACAGTTTGGGGCCTCTGTTTATCTCTCCGTATGAGCCTAGGCACAGCTTGAGAGCATTTGAAGCTTGTTCTAGTGGCCATTTGAAAATATAGGTTTGAGTCACATGGAGCATGTACTTTCGGTTGCAAGAATCTCACATTTGGAGTTCATTCCTGGCTGGCCTCCAAAGCACTGAATGAATAGATCTATTTAAGATGAAATTTCAGCTTTATCTTTACACAGAACGCTTTTGAATTGAACATATACATAAGTTGTGCATGATTTTATTTGGGGTTATACAGCACATGAGAGATTGAAAGAAGAGAAGAGGAAAAGAAAACAAAAACAACACCCAGCCTACTGGTTAAATTGGTCACATGCTACCTAGTTTACCTTCCAAATTCAGCCAGGTGCTCCGGACAGCAGGGGATCCAACTTTTGCCCAAGTCCCCCTCCAGGAGAGATCAGAAAACCTTGCCAGCATGGATTGAAAATTCAGAATTGGCCTAGAAAGATGGGACTTTTGTTCACCTAGGAATTGATTAGTAAATAAAAGAAAGGCAGAAGGAACTGAAATAAAACCAGGAGAAAATCTTAACTGCGGGCCTGCGGGGGAGGCTAAGCTTTTGTGCTAGGCGTTAGATTAGGGAGGATGATAATTAGTTGAAATTAGGAAAATGGGAAGCAAGACAGGCATGTGATAGCCTGGAAAACCAGGATCCTCGGAGCTCTGCTTGTTGATCATGACTGGCATAATTTCCCCCTGGGGGCGGGGGTTCAACACAAAATTCCTTATGCTCATGGACAATTTTGATGGATTAAATGAAAATCTAACCTGGGATATCTATTATATTGCAAGATGCATGCTTAGTACACATGCACTTGGCAGGAAATGTTTTTGACGGGAGGCAGAGATGAGTCAAGCCTGCTTTTTAAAATTCATGAGGTTAATGCTGATGCTTCCCAAGGTCCAGAGAGCTAATGATTTCACTTTCTGATCATGCTTTGTTCCTATGTATCTTGGAAAGAATTCAGTTGTTTCAATCCTGTCTCCAGAGAATTAGAATACCCTTAAGTCATCCCCATGGATGTACAATGATAGCAAGCAGGCCCCGAATTAGCATTCCTCACCCCATTTCAGGGTTCAGTGTCCACTGGAAGAGTCCAAAAGAAAAGAAAATGACGTCACAGCCAATCCCAGCCGTGGTCTATCAATACAGTGATTTCATTTTCCAAAATACAGGGCCTAAGTGCTGAATTCAACAGTGAAAAGCATACTGAATCAGGGACAGGAGGCCAGCTGAAGCGTTCACCACTCTGAGATTGCCAATCCAAGATGGAATCAGTCTGTCTCTGCCAGTCAGTGCATTTCAGAATAATGGTTTTAAGTCTGAACATCTGAGGTAGATTTCCAATGAAGCCAATGACGCTTAAGCTTCAGGACCCGGCACTTTGCCCAGACCTTGAGAGGGACCCTAAGTATGTATTCTCATGCTCATAGGCTTTTATAAAACTTGTAAAAGCAAGGTACTTTAATGACCGTTACCGTTACGTTAATTACTGAAGGGACTACTGGCTCTTTCCACTCTGACTTATATTCCACCACACTCCCCCTCCTGTTGGGAGGTCCCAGAGGCTGTGCGCATTGATGAGTATCTGAGAAGGGGAAGCTGAGTTGGGGATCCCTTGGCTTGGGTTTAGGACGCTCTATTTATGAGGTTTTCAGTGGCTCCTGTGTAGAGTTAAGAGATCGCTCGTCATGCCAGAGTAACAGATGCCTTCAGAGATGGTCCAATCACCCACCGTGCCAAGACTCCCAGTGTTGGGACATGAAGGGACAAAGTCTGAGGTAATATTATGATAGGAATGTGTCCCACAGCGCCCAGCACCAAAAGTTTGTGGGTGGCAAAAGAGAATAAAAAGTTGTGCAATGCTTAGATCCAGAAGCCATTCTGGCATGGTTGGGTTTTTTTTTCTGGATTTGTGACGTTAGCAGTATGTGACAGCTCTTTTGAACATATGATTTGTCGTGATTTCTTTTCTCAGTCTAAATTCATATTTATTTTTACATCTAACTTATATTTGTAATTGTGTACTATTTTCCTAAAGAGCCCTAAAAGTGACCCACCCCTGCCAAGGATCCAACAAGTCAACTAGATGGCATCAGAGACTATAGACAAAGGGTGAGTGTAACAAAACTTTCTGGAACCTGAGATTCCAGAAGCCAAGGGGAATATATGATCCACATTGCCAGAGATTCTGGTGTAGCCTCCAGATAAGCCTCCTCTGACCAACCCTGCCTGGCCAGTCCATCACTGGATTCTAAACAAGATCTTTCACTCTCAACAACTTCTTTCCAAGAAGGACAGAGTACCCTTGAAGCAGAGCCAAAGTCATAAACCTTGTCATCTTCCAAGGGCTGGACAGAGTACCCTGTTAGAAGAAACTGTGATATCCTATCACATACACTTGGTTTAACTCTTATTATCACTTGACCTCAAGGTAGGAGGTGTCAAATCCCAGAGGCCCTCCCCATCACCTCAAATCCCCATTTGTGTTTCTCCAGGATGCCAAGCTCCTCATACCTTCCAGGATAAAAAGAAATGAAAACCAAGCTCTACGTGATTTACTTAATCACTAGAACATACTCCGTCTTCCAATCCTTAAAGCTCTTGGGTATTCTTTCCCGCAACACAAGACTTTGTTTAGTGTCTCATCATGATTCCAGTATTTCTTGACCTCTCTCCTTCTTTCATAGCCCACCTATAAACCATTCTCCAAAGGATGTTACTTAATAAAAGAAAGTAGCTGATGGAATGTAGTGTGATGTCAGGACCTATTATGACACATACGTTCTCCTGCTCCATAAAACACAATTGGGATATAAGGCCTCAAGCAGTTTAAGTCCATCAAATGGGTGAAAGTAAGGTATTTTCAATATAGACTATTTGCATATTTCTCCTTGCATGGAATTATAGCAAACTCGAGACAATTCAAAAGAAAAAAAGTACTCTTGGAAAGAGTAACGAATAGGCAAGTTTAAATCCCATATATTAATGCTGGCACAAAAGTTCCCAGGTATATGAAGCTACTTTAAAGTGTGCATGCCTTATATAGCTACTTCCCACCACTGTTACGCATGCGTCGGCAACCAGTTACAAACCCACATTCTCTGAGATGTGTTGTCAATGATGAGTTTAATAAAATTGAATCTTGTGTTCAAAAGCATCAGACAGCAAGCATAAAACACAGTCGCACCATTTCAAATGTCCACAGGTAAAGACCACACTGAACGTGAACACCACTGAACATCCTATTCTTACAACATAACACAAACAGTAAAGTTTTACCAGAAAGTTTCCCAAACCATAAACTGCACCCTAGGATAGCCAGCCTTCAAGATGACCCCCAGTGATCCCCGCTTCCGGGGGTTCACATGCCTGTGCAGTCTCCTCCCACACGGTATCAGGTTTGGTCAGCGTGGCCATTAGAATACAGCAGAAGTCATGATATGTCACTTTTGAGATCGGGTTGTAAGACTGTGCCTTTCAGGGCACTCTTGCTTTTTCATTCACTCTCAACCTCTTTCTCTTTTTTCTCTCTCTCTCTCTTTCCCCCTAACCCCCAACCTTTCCTCTTGGGGAGGCAAGCTGCCATGTTGTGAGCTGCCCTATGGAGGGGGGTGTGTGGTGGGAACACAGAAGCCTCCGGCCAACACCCAGTAGGAACTGAGGCCTGCCGACAACCAAGTGGATGGAGATTTGAGTGGTGCACCCCCCACTCCAAAACCCAGTCCAAACTTCAGGAACTTACTGGTCGCAGGCAGATCTCTATGACCTCATAGAGATGAGAAAAGCCTGTGTGTACATTTGAGAGGGTCACATGCTGAAGACATAATCACCTCCCTTGTTCAACCAAAATACAAACAAGTGTACTTAAAGGCCCTGAGAATGGGGTAGAGTACAAACAAAACCATAAATGGTTCTGGTTCTGTTTAGCTTCAGGCACATCATATCTTCTTAATCCAGGAGGAAGAAACACGCTCAGACCCCACATTTTAGAGGCATGTTTAAATCGCTTGGCACTGAGTTTCCTGCAGAAGATTTGATTGACTTTGCATTTTCTGTGCATTCAGAGATTGTTTCTGATAAGTCAATTAGTGCTTTTCAGAAACTGTTAACTTATGCAATATGTCAAGTAAGAAAAGCATTCTTTAACCTACCAAGGGAATAGAATATGAGATATTCAATTCTGAAAGTTCCAAGGTAGAGGTCAATAGCTGCTAAGTCACTGGTATTTCTGGTGCAGATTCTATAGACAACAAGTCAATATTTCTACCCCAAAACTCTGGAGAGAAGCAGAGTAGATTTCCAAGTGACTATGCATATTTTAAGAAGCCCCTTTCTTGGGGCACCTGGGTGGCTCAGTTGGTTAAGCATCTGCCTTTGGCTCAGGTCATGATCCCAGGCTACTGGGATCAAGCCCCCCTGCTCAGCACGGAGCTTGCTTCTCCCTATGCCCCCTCCCACCCCCCGCTCATGCTTTCTTTCTCTCTCTCTCTATCTCAAATAAATAAATAAAATCTTAAAGAAAAAAAAAGAAGCCCCTTTCTTTCTTGTTCTTTCTTCCTCCTTCCCATGGAGGACTCTCACTGGTGACTCTTCTGCTACCATATTCTGGAGGAGACAGACTATGTCTGGTTCATTCCTGAGTCCCTCTTACAGTGTTTATCACAGAGCAAGGGTACCCTAGACATACGCAATGGTTTGATGTCAAGCCCTTCCTTTCCAGGCGACTGCTAATGAAATTATAAAAGTGGACAAGGGACGGTAAAATAAAAAGTGAGGAACATTCTAAAGCAGCAAGAAAAATAATACACAGGCATCCTGTAATATCCCCCTCATGGATTCTTGCTTGATTCAAAGATGAAATATACTCAGGATACTAAAATAGAACAAGAGCTAGTGTGTAACCAAGAAAGACGCAGAGCCAAAGCAACACATACTAATTTACCAGAACAAAGTAGGGATTTTACTGATTCCACAGAAAGCACCAATCTTTGCACACTTTAAACAATCCGAACAAGAAAAGTGCTATATTTTTGTATGTAATAATGGGTCGTAGTGAGTCATTTTTCCCGTCTGTGTTCCCACTGAAAAAATTCTTCCATGAAGAATTTACTGCTACTCAATCCAGGATTTTGTCTCATAAAAACCACACAGAAATCTACTCAGTTATGTCATAAACTTCTCATTCCAGGCAACCAGGAAATAGAACTTTATTTACAAAGTTAAAATAGAAGCTGCAATAAATAATTTGCTGCCAGAAGGCTAAAAATAACTTTTACTCCTAATTACTATTAAAATAATACGAGGAAATGCTGGAGTCCTATTTTCCAGCACTTCCTGGCTATGCAAATGCCAAAGTGTCACTTGGCAACAGCTGGACAAACAAGAGAGTTTTGTGTCAATCAAGACAAAGCAACTGGGATGCCTTGTGGCGGGGGCGGGGGAGGGCAGTTGGCAGCTTCTTTATGAACAAGATTATTATCTGTACCCAACTCCAGCCCTTCCATATTTTTTGCTTTCCCCAAAAATCGCTTGTTAATTTCCTATTAGACTGAATCAAGAGGAAACATTCTCAAGTATTGAATAAGCATCTGATCATCATGCGAAACAAGTGTGTCGATGAATCGGCATCTTTCTAAAATTGAGTTTGGCCAATGAAGCAAGCAGTCCATAAGAACTTTCGCGTTTGACAACATCTGTCACTAACTGAGATATTTCCAACTGCTCTAAATGTCCAATCTGCTGAATAGTTCCCACCTCACTAATCAGTTCAGCCTGACTTTGCTAAGGGAGTATCTTCTGTGGGCTTGGATACCAAAGTACACATTGCCCAGCAGACCGAACGGCCCAGGTTTGAACTTCGCTGCACCACACACTAGCTATGCGGCCCAGGGCAAGTAACTTCACGTGATTTTCAGCAACGGCAGAGGACGGAACGACAGAACCTACTTCACAGTGTGGCTCTGAGTATTAAAAGAGGTAATGAGCACCTCACATGCCTGGCACAGTGCTGGACATAAAGTGCTTAGGAAGTGCTGGACCACACAACTCTTGCCATTTATTTTAGTCCTACTTCTGTTTTTAATATTATGTCTGTTGCAAAACTAGGACATCTGACCTCCTAATATAAATGTCCAGAGGCATGCTCACATGTAAGGGCTTGACTATAGTCCATGCATTGACAGGCAATGTTATTAAAAGGTGCACTTATCGGGGCACCAGGGTGGCTCAGTCAGTTAAAGGGCTGTCTCTTGATTTCTGCTCAGGTCATGTTTCCTGGGTCTTCAGATCGAGCCCTGTGTCGGACTCCGTGGGCATGGAGCCTGCTTAAGATTCTCTGTCTCCCTCTCCATCTGCCCCTCCCCACTCGCTCCATCAAAAAAAAAAAAAAGGTACATTTTCAAGCCCATACATGTGTATAGGTCCATGATAAGTATGGAAGAAACAGGGTACAGGCTTTATATTCTCAGAATCAATCATGTGTGTTCAATGGCCCTGTTTGGAGTCACCAAGCTCCTTCTCCCAATGCTCTGCGTGATAATCATTTTATATCTGCTATTAAAAACATATTCCGGGGCGCCTGGGTGGCTCAGTTGGTTAAGCGACTGCCTTCGGCTCCGGTCATGATCTCAGGGTCCTGGGATCGAGCCCCGCGTCGGGCTCCCTGCTCGGTGGGAAGCCTGCTTCTCTCGTTCCTACTCCCCCTGCTTGTGTTCCCTCTCTCGCTGTGCCTCTACCTCTCTCTGTCAAATAAATAAATAAAATCTTTAAAAAAAAAAAAAAAAAAAAAAAAAACATATTCCAAGAGGGGGCGGAGCAAGATGGCAGAGGAGTAGGAGACCTGGATTTCGTCTCCTCTCAGGAATTCAGCTGGATAGGGATCAAACCATTCTGAACACCTACGAACTCAACAGGAGATCGAAGAAAAGAAGAGCAACAACTCTCTGAACAGAAAAGCGACCACTTTCTGGAAGGTAGGACGTGCGGAGAAGTGAATCCGAGGCGATATTCGGGAGGATAGACGGCGGGGGAGGGGCCTCCGTGGGCCGCTTCTGGCAAGTGATAGAGCCACGGAGCACAAAATCAGAACTTTTAGAAGTCTGCTCCGCTGAGGGACATCACTCTGGTGGCTAAGAAGGCGGTGGAACCCTCCGGGACAGTGTGGTCTCAGGACCCTCGGGGTCACAGAAAGACTGGGGGTGCCTGAGTGCGGCAGAGCTCCCAGGTATCGGAGCAGGGAAGCCGGCTGCAGAGGCGGAGCCCAGGCGCGGGCTCTCAGCTCGGGGTGGCCATAAACCGTGATCCGCGGCACAGTCGGGCCCCTGCTCCTCCAGCAGGGACCCAACAAGCGGCAGATCCGGGGAGACTCACCTTCCTCCCCCGGGAGGAGCCGCGCGGGAGTGCACCGCAGGGATCTGCTGGGTTTGGAGACTCCACCCGGGGTCGGGTGCCAGAGATAGAAACGCGCGGTCACAGGCCGGGTGAGCACAGAGTGCGGCCGGAGACCAGGGAGACGGGAGTGACTGACGGCTTTTCTCTGGGGGCGCACTGAGGAGCGGGGCCCCGAGTTCTTGGCTCCTTCGGGGTGGAGATTGGGAGGCCGCCATTTTCACTCTCGTCCTCCAAAGCTGTACGGAAAGCTTGCAGGGAACAAAAGCTCCAGAGAGCAAACCTGAGCAGATTACTTCACTGGGAGGGGGCAAGGGCGGGGCAATTCCGCCTCCGGCAAAGACATTTGGAAACCACGGCAACAGGCCCCTCCCCAGAAGATCAGCGAGAACAGCCAGCCAAGACCAAGTTTACCGATCAATGAGAACGGCAGAACTCCAGCGCTAGGGGAATACTGCACATAGAATTCATGGCTTTTTTACCATGATTCTTTAGTCTTTCAAAGTTAATTTTTTTAACTGTCTTTTTTTTTTTTGAATTTTTCTTTTTCCGTTTTTCAACCAACATCTTAGCAATCCCTTTTTAAAAAAAAATTTTTTTATTTTTCATTTTTATTTTTCATTTTTAGAGTCATATTCTATCCCTTCATAGTAGTTACCTGTATTTTTGGCATATATATATAAGTTGCTCTCTCTTTAAAATTTTGAGATAGTTTCTTCTAACAGATCAAAATATACCCTAAATCTCTAGTGTATGGTTTTTTTCTACTCCCCTGCCTGATCACATTCTCTCCCTTTTTTTTTTCTTTTTTTTTTTAAATCCTCTTCTTCCTTTTTTCAAACAACTTCCTATCAATTCCTTTTATAAAATTTTTTATAATTTCCATCTTTACAATCATATTCCATCCCTTCATCGTATCAACCCTTATTTTTGTACATATATAAGTTTTTCTTTCTTTAAAATTTTGGGAGGCACTTTCTTCTAACAGACCAAAATACACCCAAAATCTAGTGTGTGGCACTGATCTATATACCACCCTGATCATATTTGATCATATTCTGTTTTTTTGTTTTTTGTTTTGTTCTGTTTTTGTTTGTTTTTATCTTTATCTTTTTCTTTTTCTTTTTTTTTTCTTTTTCTTTTTTCTCCCTTTCCCTTTCTTTTCCCACTGCTTCAGGTCTTTTCTGATTTGTTTAGAGTATATTTTCTGGGGACGTTGTTACCCTGTTAGCATTTTGTTCTCTCATTAATCTGTTCTCCTCTGGACAAAATGACAAGACGGAAAAAATCACCTCAACAAAAAGAACAAGAGGTAGTACCGACTGCCAGGGACCTACTCAATACGGACATTAGTACGATGTCAGATCTAGAGTTCAGAATCATCACTTTAAAGATACTAGCTGGGCTTGAAAAAAGCATGGAAGTTATTAGAGAAACCCTTTCTGGAGAAGTAAAGGAACTAAAATCTAACCAAGTAGAAATCAAAAAGGCTATTAATGAGGTGCAATCAAATATGGGGGCGCTAACTGCTAGGATAAATGAGGCAGAAGAGAGAATCAGTGATACAGAAGACCAAATGATGGAAAATAAAGAAGCTGAGAAAAAGAGAGATAAACAACTACTGGATCACGAGGGCAGAATTCGAGAGATAAGCAATACCATAAGACGAAACAACATTAGAATAATTGGGATCCCAGAAGAAGAAGAAAGAGAGAGAGGGGCAGAAGATATAATGGAGCAAATTATAGCAGAGAACTTCCCTAATTTGGGGAAGGAAACAGGCATCAAAATCCAGGAAGCACAGAGAACCCCTCTCAAAATCAATAAAAATAGGTCAACACCCCGACACCTAATAGTAAAACTTACGAGTCTCAGAGACAAAGAGAAAATCCTGAAAGCAGCTCAGGAGAAGAGATATGTAACCTACAATGGTAGAAACATTAGATTGGCAACAGACCTATCCATAGAGACCTGGCAGGCCAGAAAGGACTGGCAGGATATATTCAGAGCACTAAACGAGAAAAATATGCAGCCAAGAATACTATATCCAGCTAGGCTGTCATTGAAAATACAAGGAGAGATAAAAAGCTTCCAGGACAAACAAAAACTAAAGGAATTTGCAAATGCGAAACCAGCCCTACAAGAAATCTTGAAAGGGGTCCTCTAAGCAAAGAGAGAGCCTAAAAGTAACATAGACCAGAAAGGAACACAGACAATATATAGTAACAGTCATCTTACAGGCAATACAATGGCACTATTTTCCTATCTTTCAATAGTTACCCTGAATGTAAATGGGCTAAATGCCCCAATCAAAAGACACAGGCTATCAGATTGGATTAAAAAACAAGACCCATCTATATGCTGTCTGTAAGAGACTCATTTTAGACCCAAAGACACCCCCAGATTGAAAGTGAGGGGGTGGAAAACCATTTACCATGCTAATGGACACCAAAAGAAAGCTGGGGTGGCAATCCTTATAGCAGACAAATTAGATTTTAAACCAAAGACTGTAATAAGAGATGAGGAAGGACACTATATCCTACTTAAAGGGTCTATCCAACAAAAGATCTAACAATTGTAAATATCTATGCCCCTAACATGGGAGCAGCCAATTATATAAGGCAATTAATAACAAAAGCAAAGAAACACATTGACAACAATACAATAATAGTGGGGGACTTTAACACCCCCCTCACTGAAATGGACATATCATCTAAGCAAAAGATCAACAAGGAAATAAAGACTTTAAATGACACACTGGACCAAATGGACTTCACAGACATATTCAGAACATTCCATCCCAAAGCAACAGAATACACATTCTTCTCTAGTGCCCATGGAACATTCTCCAGAATAGATCACATCCTAGGTCATAAATCAGGTCTCAACTGGTACCAAAAGATTGGGATCATTCCCTGCCTATTTTCAGACCACAATGCTTTGAAACTAGAACTCAATCACAAGAGGAAAGTCGGAAAGAACTCAAATACATGGAGGCTAAAGAGCATCCTACTGAAGAATGAGTGGGTCGACCAGGAAATTAAAGAAGAATTTAAAAAATTCATGGAAACCAATGAAAATGAAAACACAACTGTTCAAAATCTTTGGGATACAGCAAAAGCAGTCCTAAGAGGAAAGTATATAGCAATACAAGCCTTTCTCAAGAAACAAGAAAGGTCTCAAGTACACAACCTAACCCTACACCTAAAGGAGCTGGAGAAAGAACAGCAAATAAAGCCTAAACCCAGCAGGAGAAGAGAAATAATAAAGATCAGAGCAGAAATCAATGAAATAGAAACCAAAAGAACAGTAGAACAGATCAACGAAACTAGGAGCTGGTTCTTTGAAAGAATTAACAAGATTGATAAACCCCTGGCCAGACTTATCAAAAAGAAAAGAGAAATGACCCAAATCAACAAAATCATGAATGAAAGAGGAGAGATCACAACCAACACCAAAGAAATACAAACAATTATAAGAATATATTATGAGCAACTCTATGCCAGCAAATTAGATAACCTGGAAGAAATGGATGCATTCCTAGAGATGTATCAACTACCAAAACTGAACCAGGAAGAAATAGAAAACCTGAACAGACCTATAACCACTAAGGAAATTGAAGCAGTCATCAAAAATCTCCCAAAACACAAAAGCCCAGGGCCAGATGGCTTCCCAGGGGAATTCTACCAAACATTTAAAGAAGAATTAATACCTGTTCTTCTGAAACTGTTCCAAAAAATAGAAATGGAAGGAAAACTTCCAAACTCATTTTATGAGGCCAGCAGTACCTTGATCCCAAAACCAGACAAAGACCCAATCAAAAAGGAGAACTATAGACCAATATCCCTGATGAACATGGATGCAAAAATTCTCACCAAAATACTAGCCAATAGGATCCAACAGTACATTAAAAGGATTATTCACCACGACCAAGTGGGATTTATCCCTGGGCTGCAAGGTTGGTTCAACATCTGCAAATCAATCAATGTGATACAATACATTAACAAAAGAAAGAACAAGAATCACATGATCCTCTCAATAGATGCAGAAAAAGCATTTGACAAAGTACAGCATCCTTTCTTGATCAAAACTCTTCAGAGTATAGACATAGAGGGTACATACCTCAATATCATAAATGCCATCTATGAAAAACCTACAGCGAATATCATTCTCAATGGGGAAAAACTGAGAGCTTTCCCCCTAAGGTCAGGAACACGGCAGCGATGTCCACTATCACCACTGCTATTCAACATAGTATTAGAAGTCCTAGCCACAGCACTCAGACAACAAAAAGAAATCAAAGGCATCCAAATCGGCAAAGAAGAAGTCAAACTCTCACTCTTTGCAGATGATATGATACTTTATGTGGAAAACCCCAAAGACTCCACCCCAAAACTGCTAGAACTCATACAGGAATTTAGTAAAGTGGCAGGATATAAAATCAATGCACAGAAGTCAGTGGCATTCCTATACACCAACAACAAGACAGAAGAAAGAGAAATTAAGGAGTTGATCCCATTTACAATTGCACCCCAAACCATAAGATACCTAGGCATAAATCTAACCAAAGAGGCTAAGGATCTGTACTCAGAAAACTATAAAATACTCATGAAAGAAATTGAGGAAGACGCAAAGAAATGGAAAAACGTTCCATGTTCATGGATTGGAAGAACAAATATTGTGAAGATGTCAATGCTACCTAGAGCAATCTACACATTCAATGCAATCCCCATCAAAATACCATCCACTTTTTTCAAAGAAATGGAACAAAGAATCCTAAAATTTGTATGGAACTAGAAAAGACCCCGCATAGCCAGAGGAATGTTGAAAAAGAAAAGCAAAGCCGGCGGCATCACAATTCCAGACTTCCAGCTCTATTACAAAGCTGTCATCATCAAGACAGTATGGTACTGGCACAAAAACAGACACATAGATCAATGGAACAGAATAGAGAGCCCAGAAATGGACCCTCAACTCTATGGTCAACTAATCTTTGACAAAGCAGGAAAGAATGTCCAGTGAAAAAAAGACAGTCTCTTCAACAAATGGTGTTGGGAAAATTGGACAGCCACATGCAGAAGAATGAAACTGGACCATTTCCTTACACCACACACAAAAATAGACTCAAAATGGTTGAAAGACCTCAATGTGAGACAGGAGTCCATCAAAATCCTAAAGGAGAACACAGGCAGCAACCTCTTCCACCTCAGCCGCAGCAACTTCTTCCTAGAAACATCGCCAAAGGCAAGGGAAGCAAGGGCAAAAATGAACTATTGGGACTTCATCAAGATAAAAAGCTTTTGCAAAGCAAAGGAAACAGTCAACAAAACCAAAAGACAACCGACAGAATGGGAGAAGATATTTGCAAATGACATATCAGATAAAGGGCTAGTATCCAAAATCTATAAAGAACTCCTCAAACTCAACACCCAAAGAACAAAGAATCCAATCAAGAAATGGGCAGAAGACATGAACAGACATCTCTGCAAAGAAGACATCCAAATGGCCAACAGACACATGAAAAAGTGTTCAATATCACTCGGCATCAGGGAAATCCAAATCAAAACCTCAATGAGACACCACCTCACACCAGTCAGAATGGCTAAAATTAACAAGTCAGGAAATGACAGATGTTGGCGGGGATGCGGAGAAAGGGGAACCCTCCTACACTGTTGGTGGGAATGCAAGCTGGTGCAGCCACTCTGGAAAACAGTATGGAGGTTTCTCAAAAAGTTGAAAATAGAGCTACCATATGATCCAGCAATTGCACTACTGGGTATTTGCCCCAGAGATACAAAAGTAGGGATCCGAAGGGGTACGTGCACCCCGATGTTTATAGCAGCAATGTCCACAATAGCCAAACTATGGAAAGAGCCAAGATGTCCATCGACAGATGAATGGATAAAGAAGATGTGGTATATATACAATGGAATATTATGCAGTCATCAAAAGGAATGAGATCTTGCCATTTGCAACGACATGGATGGAACTGGAGGGTATTATGCTGAGCGAAATAAGTCAAACAGAGAAAGACATGTATCACATGACCTCACTGATATGAGGAATTCTTAATCTCAGGAAACAAACTGAGGGTTGCTGGATTGGGGGGTGGGGTGGGAGGGATGGGGTGACTGGGTGATAGACACTGGGGAGGGTATGTGCTCTGGTAAGCACTGTGAATTGTGCAAGACTGTTGAATCTCAGATCTGTACCTCTGAAACAAATAATGCAATATATGTTAAGGAAGAAAAAAAAAGGAACAAGAAGAAGATAGCAGGAGGGGAAGCATGAAGGGGGGAAATCGGAGGGGGAGATGAACCATGAGAGACGATGGACTCTGAAAAACAAACTGAGGGTTCTAGAGGGGAGCGGGGTGGGAGAATGGGTTAGCCTGGTGATGGGTATTGAGGAGGGCACGTTCTGCATGGAGCACTGGGTGTTATGCACAAACAATGAATCATGGAACACTACATCTAAAACTAATGATGTAATGTATGGGGATTAACATAACAATAAAAAATTTTAAAAAAACATATTCCATTCTCTTCTTAAACCCAGACTCTTAGACCCACCACGGTAATTCTCAACTTCTCCAGTGACAGAATTCACAGTACAAGGGATGAAAAGAACTCTTAAGAAATTCATCCCCACTCCAAAGAACAAAACCATAGCCAACGGGGATTCTGTAATTTACTCATGTCCTTATTCAAATGAAGATACGGGACACCAATGAAGGAAAGCAGGAAAGCTGTAGGCTAAATAACTCATCCGGAAGGGGAAAAAAAGGGGGGGGGGGGTTGCTCTGAAATGAAGTCTTCTTCATAAAAGCAAAATTCCTGCAGGGCAAGTCAGCTGATTGGTTTTTAATGGAGTGCAAAGTTTAATCCAGTTACAAACTAAATTGTACCTAAATCAAATCAGAATCCCTCCAGCTGACTGTAAAAAGAATCGAAAGACGATGCCATTCCTGTTACTTTCTCAAAGACCTCACACCTCCGTGCTATAGGCATCACTCTAAAAATACAGGAATCATTTATCGGTAACTCTTTGAGTTAGGATTTACATTTAGTCAACTGCCTTTCGGGTAAAAATAAAAATAAAAAAGAGACCGTCTTCTCTTTCTAAAGTCAGGAATAATCCAGGGCTTTTTTGGAATAATAGAAGAGACAGTATACTTTGAAAGAGGGTTATCAGTCATGCAAAAGTCAACTTTCATCTATTTTGAACTTCGCAAAAATAAACCAGATAGTTGATGTGTTTGAAGTTCTGACAAAGTGAGAAAATGATCATTTATGTCAATGGGTAGAACTCATCTGGCCATGGTAATAAAAAAGAGAGAGAGTGAGGAAGGAGTTACCATTCTCTGGGAATCTGTTATGTGTCAAAGAGTAGTGTTCTACATAGACGAAGTCATATACGCCTCATAAAAATCCAATGGTGAGAATATTGTTGTCCCCATTTTAGGGATAATCAAAGAAACTGATGTCCAAAGAGTTTGAATGACTTGTCCAGAGTCCTACAGCTAGTAGTGACTCAGCCCCAGGAGACCAAAACCCACCCCTGGTCTTGACACAGTACTATTAACCTCCAAAAGGACCGAGTTACTTTACCCCTGTCCACAGCCGTTAACTTTTAAACAAGTTTAAAAAATTATTAACTTGGGTGTTGAGAACTCCAAGTGCATTTTCATAGAGCAATAACCATATAATTGAAAGACATGAGGAGTAGTCTGTCAACGAGTAACAAAGCCAGAATTTCACAAAAGTAAACAGCTTAACAGCTTAATTGCTGGCGCCTCATCGTTCACTATTTCGGATTTCTTCATTTTCTCAGATAAGATGTTTTTCGGTTTGTGGGAGAAGGAAGGTGAAGAATTGCATTCAGTGACTCCAGATATTAGCCAGGGACGATCTGGTTGCAAGAAACAAAACTCATTTAAATTAGCTTAAATAAAATAAGAAGAACCTGGGAACTCAGGCCGGGATTGGCAAGCTGGTACGAACAGATAGTCCATCCCCCGTCTCGGAGGGTTCACTTCTTGCATTTGCTCTGCTCCGCGAGGTGGCTTCTTTCTTCTCTTTCTGCGGATAATTTTCCCTGCCTCTCCACACTCCGGGCAAAAAAAAAAAAGTCCCACTTTTATCATGTCCCAGTTCAAATACTTCCCTGAAGAAGAAAAAAAATCTCTGAATAAATTGGCAAATATTCTTTGGAATATCTGGTTCCCTGGAAACTTAGCTTTCTTTTCTGCTCCAGTGGCAGAAAGGGGCTCTTCAAACACTCAGCACATTGACCTGTGACTTAGTCTGCTCAGGCTGCTACAACAAAATACTCTAGACTGGGTGGCTTGAACAAGAGACATTTATTTCTAACAGTTCTAGAGGCTGGGAGGTCCAAAATTAAGGTGCTGATGGAGTTGATAGCTATAGACAGCTGCTTTCTTGCTGTGTCCTCAGATGGAAGAGACAGAAAGAGCTCTGGTCTCTTCATCTTATTGTAAGGGCGCTAAATCCCATCATAGAGACCTACTCTCCTGACCTCATATAAATCTAATTACCTCCCAAAGGCTCCGTCTCCCAATACCATCACACTGGGGGGCAGGGACACACACCTTCAATCGATAACAGTTTGGGTCACCACTGCCTTGGTTCTCAGACCCCCTCCCCTTACCAGTGTCCCTAAGGGAGTCCTAGTCCCACATCCCCTGGCCTCTCCTTCCATCCCTAATCTGTCCTCTGCTGTTGGCACTTCTGTTTTCTCTGTTCCATCAACCGGCAAAGCTCTGGAAGAGCTGTTGGCCAACGACATTGAAGCAGGGGTAGTTTGGCCACTGCAAGCTCTAGCAGCAGGCACACATCTCCCAGGTGGGTCTCTGGTGGAGGCGGTCCCAAATACAGCAGCCTGAGAGCAGATTTAGAGATTGCCCATTCCGGACATTTTTTCAGGCGCTACCACCTGATATGGCATTGTGGCCAAGTCACTTCTTCCTTCTAAAGTTCAGTTAAGAAGTGGGAAGATCAGAGTAGATGAACCCTAACGTCTACAGATCTGTGACCAAGACAGAAGGCCAGCTCTGCCACGCCTCCATCCATTTAACCTGAAGCCTATATAACTTAGACTGGATGCTTAAGCTACATCGACCCTCATGTCCCAAATGGCCTTATCTGCATCCTTATGAATACGCTTATTTTTAGTCCTTCAAAAATCACAATCAGCCAAAAAAGTTATGTCGTCTTTATGAGCTCTTCGCTGCAACTAACACTCCAGGGGATTCATTTACTCATTCATTCCTTTCAACCACTGCTTGAGAGTACCTAGGCCAGGTGGAAGGAAAAGTGCAAGACATGGCAGAATCTCAAAGGAAGCTGGACTTCAGTGGGGAGGGGAGAGAAACTGATCATCACCAAACACAGCAGAGAATATTAGCAGCTTTCATGAGGGTTAACCATTCTAGCAGGCTAAAAGACTTTTAAAGTTCAGGCAAATGGGACAAAATATCAGTGATGATGTTTGTCAAGGTCCTAAATGTGGCTGAGACAATGGAGTCCTTACCAGACCAGCTTCAATAAGCTGTCTCCCCGGGGAAATTAACAACGTCACAAAAATACACAGCAAACACTGAGCATAAAGGGAAATGGGGGAGGGGGTTTTGACTCTTGGTTGGCTCCTATCCCCCATCCAGCTCCAGTTCTTATTTTCTTGCTACAAGTGGGGAGGGGTGTGTGGTGTGGCAGAGAAGGGAAGGGTGTCAGGCATCTATCGTTCATGATGCCATACTCCAGCTGTAAGAAGGATGATTCACAGAAGTCCCAGGCCAGCCAACCGACTGTGAGGGTCTTCCCGGTCATTTCATTAATGCCCAGCCCCATCATCACTCAACCCAATAGAAGAAACCTGTGTTTTACATGATTGAATTTTCCCCACCTGTATTAGTCAGAGTTCTCCAGAGAAACAGAAACCAGTCTACTTACCTATCTACCTATCTGTATAGAGAGTGATTAGGAGGAATTAGGTCAAGAGATTATAGAGGCTGAAAAGTCCCACGATCTGCCATCTGTAAGGTGGAAACCCCGGGAAGCTGTGTGGCATAATTCAATCTGAGTCAGAAGGCCTGAGAACCAGGGGAGCTGGTGGGGTAAATCCCAGCCCAAGGTCAGGAGAAGGTGAAATGAGATGCCACAGCCCAAGTGATGAGGCAAAAAAAAAAAAAAAGGAGGGGGGTGTGAATTCCTCCTTCCTCTACCTTTGCTTCTATCTAGGCCATCAACAGATAGGATGATGCCCGCCCACATTGGGGAGGGCAGTCTTCTTTACTGAGTCTACCAATTCAAATGCTAATCTTATTCAGAAACACCCTCACAGACATGCTTAGAAATGATGTTTAATTTGTTATCTGGGCCTCCTGTAGCCCAGGCAAGTTGACACATAAAATTAACCATCATACCACCTACCACACTATGACATGGTTGTACTCTATGTGAATAGCTTATAAGGAGGGCTAAGGAGAGATGGGGGGCCAGAGTAATTAGAGAAATGGGAAGTAAAAGCAACAATGGGCTTCCCACAGGCAAGAAAATGTGCTGAAAGTCTAACCAAATAACAAGAAGAATGATCTGTAAGGCTCAGCTTTTCTGAGTGTCTTCATGCCCTTGTTTTCTCTTCTCTCCATTCCCATGCTGCCATCTAGACTCATTCACCATGGGCAGGGGGTTCCCAGCTGGCCTCCCCAGGGCTACGCTTCTAATCCTCCAATTGTATTTTCAAAACTTAATGAGATTATCTTCTCCTAACTGATTTCATCACATCACTCCCTTCTCAGAAACCTGATTCAGTCTACATCAAATACCTGGACCTAGCATTCAAACTTCCTGTTCTCCATTCCAGTCAAACTGGTCTCACTCCCACATGTGGCATGCTCATTCCTGCCTCTCGTCCACGCACCTCTTCTTGAATACTTGACTACTTCCCCATCACTGGCTTGAATCTTCTAGTCCTTCAAAGTCAGGAAAGGTCCCCTCTCTTCATGAAAGTCAGCTGCAACCACTCAGATCCTCCCCAGTGGATGGTCCCTTCACTGAACGTCTGCAATACCAGGTCAAACGACTTTGCAAGTAATGATGTATTTTAATACCTTTTAATCTTGGCTCTCCAGTTAGACTGTCAACATCCGGCACTCTATCTCATAGGCTCCATAGGTGTTTAATAAATGCAAGAATGAGCGATTGTACTGGCCATATGATCTATACTCTTTATCTCCTTTGTAACGAGTCACAAAGGGCAGCACCGATATTTTATCCGAAGTATTAGTTAAATGGTTTCCAATGATAGCACCTGGAGGAGTTGTGGGGATAATAATGCAGCCAAACTTGGGCCTTCACAGGGCAGAGCACACAAGTAAGAAAGACAGCATCAAAAGTATAAATGGTCAATTGAAAATTCTGGATGTATAGAAGATGAGGAGAGAGTTGTCACATGCAGAGGCCAAGGGCTCATGTAGGATAGTGGATATGAGGGCAGTGAGGTGGCAGGCAGAAAGCACCAGGTGGAGCAAGAACTAGATTAATAATGAAGAAGTGAAGGCGGCTCAGTCAGTCGGGTGTCTGACTCTTGATTTTGGCTCAGGTCAGATCTCAGGGTTGTGGCATCGAGCCCCACGTCGGGCTCCATGCTGGGCATGGAGGCTGCTTGGGATTCTCTCCCTCCGTCTCTCTCCCCACCCCTATTCCAGCTCATATGAGTGCGTGCTCGCACTCTCTCTCTCTAAAAAAAAGGAGAAACAATAAGGAAGAGGAGCATGAAGAAATCTGTCCATACCTCAGCTTGGATAAGGGAAGGGATCAAGGCCAAGAATCGAGGAAATAGCCACAAGATGTAGGTGCAACCTGGTACCCATTTAGATCTGTCCCCAAAATATGAGTATGTGCCTGGCAGAGCTGGAACAGAAAGGAGGGGGCTTGTCGGTTAACCTATTGGTTATAACTCCAAGTATCTGACTCTATGGTTTCTAGCCACTGATTCCAGGTGTTGTGTGTGGGTTCTGGTGGTGATTCATTTGTTCATTCACTATTTTATTGGGTACTTACTGTTTGTTCGATTCCTTGTCAGCTGATGTTATGCACCTTACAAGGTCCTGAGCTGGCCCTTCAGGTGGAAATAAAGACGAGAAGGAAGAAAAATGATAATGCAAGAAAAGTAGGCAAGGTCCCTAGGTGGGGACAGAGAAGAAGGGCCAACTCTGGAGGCAACAAGGGCTGTGGAAAGTGCTCTGAACAAAGAGTTGTTTGAGCCAGCTTTTAAGACTGTTAAATTGTTTGACTTTCGGATATGTATTTTTTTTTTACTTTGTATTTTACTGTATCTGATATCGGGATAATAATTATAAGAAATATTTAAATAGCCCTTGCTGCGTGCCATGATACATTCTAAGTGCTCTACAAGTGTTCGTTCATTTGTTCTTCACAACAACACTGTGAGGTAGACACAATTCTCAGTCCTATTTTATAGGTGAAGAAACTGAGGCACAGAGTAGTTACGGCACTTGCCCTTGTCAGCGGGGGGGCGGGGAGGGGGTAGGGTTCACACTATGGAGCTGGGGTCCAGAATCCCCGCTCATCAGTAGTAAATTTAAGGGAACACACACACATGTGCATTGAATATATCCACCCCTGAACAGTTATTAAATCAAAGTGCATCTTCCAACCACAGGCTCCTTAAAATCAAAGAACACTGTATGGCAATGAATTGGGGGTGGGAATTCAATGTGACTTAGCAAATATTTATGTAGCTGTGGAGGATGGAGAGATGAATAAGATGTAGTCACTCTCCTGAAGGAGGTCAGTGCGTAGTGGGAAACCCAGACAAATAAACACCTCATTACCGTGCACCGTGTTAAAGGCTGGAGTACTATTTCTATTGTGTCGGCAAAGCTCGTGGGCTGCTAAAAACAAAAGGATTCATTCTGTTTGCCAGGTCTAAAGAGGCTTCATGGTGGTGGTAACCACCGCGAGCTGAGCCTTGACACAAGATCCATTTCACTAGGGCCAGGGGAGGGTTGTAGGCGCTAGCGAAGACACTGCGCGAGATGGTTCCACAGAGAGCTTATTACTAAGGGATGATCATGAAGCAGAACTGTAATAGCACTGGAATTCTGTTTTGGCTTCTCCAGTCCTTCTCCTCAAAGGTTCCTGAAGGGTATATGTGTACAAAAAGAGGCCAAGCAAGGTCACCTAATATCTTCTTCTTAGCTTCCTGCCCCCCACCTCAACCCCTAGTGTAAAGTCAGGAGCTAAGCTAGACCCATGGAAAATGCCTTTATCTAGGTTAGCATGGTTGAAATGCCCTAGAATCCCAATAGCACAGAACCCAAACCATAGGCCTCACCATTCTGGTTTGATGAAAGGCTCATCCAGAGCGTAAAGCCGAAGTCAAGATAAGCCAGTTAGAGTGCGTGTGAGCACAATGGCCTAGACAGCTTGAGAGAGAAGGGAGCCTCCCAGCAAGAACGCTGGCTCTCCTGAGGCCTAAACAATTCCAGCCAAGGGGCGCCTGGGTGGTTCAGTCAGGCAAGGGTCCAACTCTTGGTTTCAGCTCAGCTCATGATCTTCCGGTCGTGAGATTGAGCCCTACGTGGGGCTCTGCGCTCAGAGGAGATTCTGCTTGGGATTCTCTCTCTCCCTCTCCCTCTGCCCCTCCCCATGCTTGCTCGCTCTCTCTCTCTCAAATAAATAAATCTTTAAAAACAAAAACAAACTCCAGCCAAGTAAGTGGAAGCAAAGGACATGGGAAAAAGCAGGCGAGAATCAGGCTGCTTGCAGGAGAGGCCCCAGTCCTC
Source organism: Neomonachus schauinslandi (assembly GCF_002201575.2). NCBI lineage: Eukaryota > Metazoa > Chordata > Mammalia > Carnivora > Phocidae > Neomonachus > Neomonachus schauinslandi. The sequence continues at coordinate 10,204,397 of NC_058409.1, read as the reverse complement.
ATTTCCACTCCTGCCTTGTGGGAGCCTTTGGAATTTTCATAATACATGCACTGGAGCTTTATTTTTAAAGAAGATATAGTATAATGAAATCTTTAACCACTGGCAGTCCTTAAAGGACACTGATTCTAGACAGCACCTATTCCTTCTTAGAGTCAAGTAAGGGGGGTAAAGGGAAGATTGTGAAGAGCAAATGGGTCTCCATCCCCCACATCTCACGGAGGCATAGAACTCTGCCTTGTATGCAGGGGGCCAGTCTAATTCAGCATGGCAGACGTTCACAGTGAAGAGTCAACGAAGTGAGGTCATGTCTCTCTATCCATCTGTCTCCCCACTTGAAAATGCAGGAAATTATCCTGGATCTCAGTAGGCAGCAGTTATTTCTGAGACTCTAACCATTTTCTGGTCAAGACACAAGGCTTAAAGAAAGGATAGGATTTCACTTCCTAGCTCTGTGGCCTCAGGCAAGTGACTGACCTCCCTAACCTCACTTCTGCAGATCTGGACCTCGACAAAATGGCGGTGACGCCCACAGACAGCGTGGTTGGGATGAGCCAATGAAAGAGTATGTGTCAAGTGCCTCACATGAAGCCTGGCACGTGGAAGTCGCCGGTTCTCTGTGAGGGCCTACCACTGTATCAGGACAGTTCCCTGCCCTCAAATTCCATGGGATTGGACATAATCAACGTTAGCTGCAGTAGGGGCAGTGCAGGAACCAGAATTTACCCCACCTATTTTAAGCAAAATGGGCTCAGTACATGGGTTGAGAGGTTTACAGCATCCCTGGAAAGTGAGAGATGAGCTTCTTGGAAGGAGTCCCAGAACAACCCAGAGCCAGCCTCGCTGAGGGGCAGTAAACACAGAGGCCGGGCTATTAGCATGGCAGAAGTCTGAGGCCCCTGCTGTAGCAGGAAACAGGAGAGTGGACAGAAGAGGTTGTGCTCAGAGACTGGAGATCAGCTCAAAATGTGGCCACTACCCCCCGCCCCTCTTCTTCTAAATCTCCCATGAGAACTTCCAGCAGTGGAGCCTAATTTATAGCCAGAATCTGAGCTACAAGGGAGCCCGGGAAATGTAGTTTCAAGGTAGGTAACCATGGGCCAAGCCAAAACGCTAGGACTGGTAAAAGGAGGAACAGAATTTTGGGAACAACTAAATGTCCATCTCTTTCAGTACAAGATGGAGAAGGCAGGTGAGGGCAGAGAAGAGTATCCCTAAAGACCAAGGTTAGGAAAGAGGAGTCAGCAAGAACAACTGGGTAACCACGGTGAAGGAGGATAAGGACCCTCTAAGGAAAGCTAGAAACTAGGTATCTGACATTGTCTAACAGCTCAGAGACAGTTCTGACTTTCCTACTTTCGCCCTTTAGAACAGTGAAAACTTATACTTCCTTCTTCAGTGTTCTTCTCCCCTAAGTGTCCCAAAATGCTTCCTAAAGTCTCGCTAACTTGTCATTATTAAATAGAGCATCGTTAACTGGGTCTGGAAAGAACCAGAGGCTCCTTCCTCCCAGGCTGGCTCTGCGTGGAGCTGGCTCCCCCCCCCCCCCCCCCGGGACGATACTGCATCATCCACTTAAGTTCAATTAATGCACAAAGGAATTGTCAGTAATTACCTGCCCACTAGGTTTTCTGAATTTCTCTTTTAAAATGCTACGTATTATTATTATTATTATTATTATTAATCAAGGTATGCTCTTTGAACCAAGAACAAATTTGCTTAGAGTTGAGCACTAAATGGGAGGAAAGAAAGCAGTCAGCGGGTCCAATTACGTGTTTACAAGGAAACGTATTTTGTCTCTCGAAGCTCAGCCTCTGATGGCTGAAGCCATTTTTCTTTGTCTGTGCCTGTGGTAGAGGGAAGGGCGCTGGTTCCCCGCTGGTGAAAATGGGGTGGCAGAGGCAAGCAAAAAGACAGTATTGTTTTCATTTTGCACTAATGTCCCCAGACAGAAGCATGCATTTCTCACATTTGCTTTCTCAAGGCCTTTATTGTCCTGGCTTCCTGTTAAAAATCAAGCTGGCGATGGCAGACCCATGCGATCCCATTAGAATACTGAGAGCAGTGTATTACGGTACCAGGCAGGAGAGTGAGGGCCAGACAATAGGTATAATAGGAAAGTATTAACCCCAAATGAAATCGATAGTAAGCTGCGAATTGCAGAGCCCAGGCTATGGCAACAAAATGAAGACACAGTTACCACTGATGGACTCTCACAAGCAAGCGACATCAGAGAGGCTGAGGGCAAACAGAGAGGAGACCGAGAGGTTGAGGAACCCAGCTTTGCTCCTGCCAGTTCTCCCAGGGAATTCACCACGTCTCTCTAATTTACATTAAGTCCACGATATCATTCACAGGCATAGCTTGGACATTGAAAGAACCGTTTTGAACAGAGCTGTTTGAACAAAGAACGCTGGATCCATCAAACAGAGAAACATGCCTGGAGTCTTTAAGCTTTTTTCGTGCATGCCCCCGTGTGCATGATCAGCCATACTATCTAATGGTAACTCCTCTCTTTGCCTGAGCAGGTGGGGGGTGGGGGCAAGAAGAGAATGTCTCTCAAAAACATAGAAGATGAACTTCAGGGTCAGTTTCTTAAGGGCTTATGGCTAGACTTCCTCAACCTTGCAATGAATCTAAAAGGTAGGAAGCCAGAGAGAGATCAGCAAGCAAATAAACATACACGAATGAGGACGAGTGATTCTAAAGCTGGGCCTTGAACACGCACCAGCAGGAGAATTATGCCAGGATATTTCCAAAATATTATAGAGTATATTTCTAAAGATAGAGATATCCAGCCATAGGTCCATAGCCTCTGTCTACATTAGACATTGTCCTAGAGAAGACCAGCCATCACTTGCACAGAGACTGAGTTGAAATTCTCCATAAAGGTATTTATTCCAAGAAAAGGAAAATTTACCTTCCCCACACCCACCAGCCTAGAACAAATATCAAACCTTTTAGAGAGAGGGGACACATCTTAGTTATCTGAGATATACAAACTTCTCCAAATTATCAGCCTAGATATTTTCAACAGAGAAGACGGTTCTGTTCATACACACTTAACTGAAGCGAAGAAGTAGGAAACTATAAGATAATTCAAGTCAAACAAAATGCTTTCGCCTTAAGACCTACATGAATAAAATCATAAAACTTTACTGAAGGACATAAAAGAAGATTTGGATAAATGGAGACAGACCATATTGCTAGATAGGAAGAACGGATGTGATAAAAGTGTCAATTCTTTCCAAATTAATCTATAAATTCAGTGAGATCTCAAGTAAAACACCCACAGTTTCTTTCATGGAACTGACAAGGTAATTCTCTGGATGTCTGGGGAAAAGAAAATGTACAAAAATAAATAACAATACTGTTTTAAAAAATTAAGTGAAGCTATACTAACTGAAACAGCACGTGATAAGCAAAAGAAAAGTCAACAAGAACAATGAGCTAGAATAATGTATTGACTATTTCCCACATATGTATGTGTCTGTGTGTGTGTGTGTTGTGTGTGTGTGTGTATGGGAATTTATTTCAAATTAGCGGGGAGAAGAGGATATCTGACGTGAATGTAATTTTTTTGCCCATCTAGGAAATATAAGGTCAACCCCTACCTTCTAATATACCCCCCAAAACAATCAAACATTATCATAAAAGCATTAGGAGAAGCAAAATCCAGAAGAGCAGGACAAGACTGACAAATATAACTGTGCAAAACAAACTCTTGATTGTAAAAAAAGCCATAAAACAAAGAGACAAGGAAGAGATGAGAAGAGAATATTCGGAACATGTAACGGAAAAAGGGTAAGATCCTCAATCCGTAAGCAGATACTACAACTCACTAAGAAAGAGAGAGTGCTCTAGTCAAATGGGTAGAAGGTCTGAAAGGCCACCGTAGAAGAAACTGGGCAAACGGAATCTCCCTCGACTCTTCTCTCTTACTCGCTCCTACATGCAAGACACCAACCGTTCTTTCCTCTCCCTCCAGCACCAATAACCTAGTTCATGGTCACCTCCCTCTCCCTTCTACCATGACGGCCTCCCACAGAATCCCCTCACAACTAGTGAGTCCTCCACCCCAAAGCCAGGCTGAGCTTGATGAAACACATGTCACCCCATGCATCAATCACAGCCTCCATTACTCTTGGGGCTGAGAACCAAGTCCCAGCAGGGTCTACAAGGTGCCACAAAGCCTGGAACTCTGAGCTTGTCTCCCACGGTAACAAACTTATTCTCTGGATATTGGCCTTGCTTATTTTTTCTCAAATGCACATGCCCCCTCCTATCATAAAGCCTTTAATCAAGCAGCTTCCTCTACCTAGAAAGCTCAGCTGCTCTTTTCCCCTCACTCCTGGGGGGGGGCCAAGGGCAGGCCACCCCAAGATGGGCCACTTGGGCATTGAACACAGTTTTGAGTTAAAGGCAATCACAACCCAGGGCATTCAAGAGGAGCTCTTTGTTTCCCCTCAAAGGCCTAAATTTACATGGGAAAGGAGAGCCTCTAACCAAGAAGACAGCTATTAACAAAAGATTCCTCTTTACCTAAGAAACTTACCTGCTTAATAAGGCAACCTTTATTTTTCAAACATCTCTCACCTTCCTGCTGATGATCTTCCTCCCCTTTGTATCCCCAGACCCTACCCCGCTCCTTGGCTCAGGAGGCCATAATAAAGCCTCCTGCTGCTTATCTTTGCTATTTGTGTCTGTGTAAATTCCCAGTACGTATGAAACTAAATTTGATTTTCTGTTACTTGGTCTCGTATCAGTTTGATTCTTAGTCCAGCTACATGTACCTAGAAGAGGACAGGAAATTCTTGCTCCTTGACCTCCCCATATTTTTTAGGTATCATCTATCCTCCTCCTTAAAAATCTAAATTCAATATCATCACTTCTTCTAGGAGACCTCCCCTGGCATCTTGGATTAAGCCCTTGGATTAAGTCCCCCATGTAAGGTCTTATAATATGTACCTCTCCTTTATTGTAATGGCCACATTTATAATGTTATAGGACTCTGTAATTAATGTCTCTCTCTTGCAGTAGGCTGTTAGGCTTTACAAGAAGAGTGACCATGCCTGTTTTTGTCACCATGGTATCCCACTCCCTGGAACACAACAGATGCTCAACATAGACTAGGTTGAACAAATGAAATTTTATTAAAAATGTATATACATATTTACATATATAATTATATAGATCTGTATCTATCATTTATATTCACGTGTCATATGGAAAGTGCTTGGAAAAACAGACACTAAATTTTAGCAGAGTTTTTCACATGGAGGATTTTGGGAGATTTTTACTTAATTTGAATTTTGACTGGCGAGTATCTATCATATTGCATTTAGACGCTAAAAAACAATAAGTTATTACCATTTGGAGAAAAATACTCAGAGGTAAAAATTAAAGCTATGTAGCAGCTGGGAAATTTAAAAATGTATCAGATTGGAGATAATGAAGATTCTGTATTCCTTTGTTTTTTTAATTCTATGTGAGACGACCAAAAACCACTGCTCAGACAACCCACTTGCCTACACCTGCAAGATTTTCAGGCCACCTCACAGTTTACTAACTCCGTTTTAATTTCTCCATCACTTCAGTTCTTTACCCTCATCTGCTGTTGTTGTTGTTGTTTTACTATTGTTATTAGTCTTTTTTTTTAATTCAGCAAAGCTCATTTTAATTGCTTACTGCAAATACCACCTACTTACCTGGCAACAGAGACAGTCCTCACCCTGTCTGAAAAAGCAAACCTAATTAGCAACCATGCTAACAAGAAACTGGAAGCAAGAGTGGAGGATGCAAAGGAAAGAATATTCGAGAAAAATTATTTTAAACCGTTTAGGGCAGGGCCCCTAGAAAGGCAAAGATGGCCCTGCGTTTTGAGGGATTGTCAGGCTTCTCGAAGGTGAAGCTTCTCAAATAATTAGGTGGTAGAGCCAGAAAAGGTGTTAATTGACTTCAGGGATTATGGTGTCTTTCACTTTGCATAATTACTCAGAGGAAATTCAAGACAGTTGTGGGCTATCCTGTATGAGCCCATCACTCCAGTAACCCAGGAAGGAAGAGGGTTGTGATAAATGAAAGTTAATGAAATGAGAATTTTAGATTAGAAGTTAGAGATTTTGTCTTTGGCACTGGTATGATTTCATTCCCCTTTCAACGCTGAAAGCTGTCATGCCCTCTGCCACATTTTAACAAAATGAAAGCCCATGTACCGATTTTAAACCTTGGAGACCCTTAGAAACCCGGGCATTTGCTCTGATTTTTATAGCTATTAGGAAATTATTGCAAATCTCACCTTAAAAATTAATAAGTGACACTCCACGAGCATAATTACATTGTTCCTCTTTCCCTAATCCACAATTCCCCGGCGTGTAATAACATGTGATCGGTGCTCCTTGTAACCCAGCTGCTTCACGTAATTGCTTGCTGTCCTACTGAGAAAAACTTTTAATAAACAACATGTTCAGCAAAATGGTGCAACTCTGTTCTTGTAGCTACACAGTCAGAACTGGGTTTTCCCCAAATGGAGTCCTATGATTCTTTCTCCCTTTTAACCATAGCACTGTGGTGGGGATGGGGGAGGGTTAAGAGAAGGAATTCGAATATTTCAATTAGAACCCCCACAGTCTTGTGGAATACGACCAGGATTGTGTCACTAATTGAAGAAATAGATACCCCGTGTCTTTTCTTCAGCAGCTCTTATTTCCTTAATAGACATTTTTTTTCCAGCAACTATAAGAAATGTTTCCCTTTTGAAATACAACATCTACATAATGGGCCCCATCTGGAATGGAATGTACACAAACAGAAATGGGGGGGTAATTTTTTTTTTTTTTTTGTCTTTGTCTAGGGTGAATAATTGCAATTAGCTACTGTGGTATCTATATATGTTACCATGATAGAAAATGAGCCAAGCTTTTCAATGACTAGAAACTCCAAATCTTGAAAAGGCTGATATCCAAGAAAAAGAATCTTGTGAATTTTGTTTATTCAAAAGGGAAGCATTTTCTTTTCTATTCAGTTCTATATTACCTTCATTCTGATAGTTTGGCTTTGCTTGGTCCTGTTTTGTTTTTAACATGCATTTGGAATAACATCTGAACTTTCTAGCCCCCTTCTTCAAATTTGGATGAATTCTTTGGTGAATGATGAGAGCTTTTCTTTCAGTCAAAAAAAACATGGAGAATTTCATGGGGAAAAGGGGCCTCTGAAATCTTGTATGCTAGTGGTGGGGTAAATGAAGACTGGAATAAGCAAAAGGATTTAAGCTCTCTGGACAGGAAAAGATTAAATCAGAGCTGCTGAATCTCTTCATTCTGTGATAATTTCCTAGGTCTGCACTCAAAGAAACGTGAGAAGTGCAATTTAAAACACCGATGGGGCACCTGGGTGGCTCAGTCGGTTAAGCACCTGCCTTCAGCTCAGTCTATGATCCCAGGGTCCCAGGATCCCGGGGTCCCAGGACTGAGCCTCCTCGGGCTCCCTGCTCAGTGGGGAGCCTGCTTCTCCCTCTGCTCCTCACCCCTGCTTTTGCTCTCTCTCTCTCTCAAATAAATAAAGAAAATCTTTAAATAAAATAAAATAAAATCAAACACCAAATAGCTTATACTGCTTGAAACCCAACACAGGAAGTATGGACCAACAATGACAATTGGAAGGAAGCAACAGATCAGTATCCAGTGAGGTGATCATTCTATTGAAAACCAAACCAAAGAGGGAGTCCTAGTCCTGTGTGGAAAAGGGCCCTGAATTTCTAATCATGGCATGCTAAAATATTAGGTGAGTTAAGTGAAATCCTGCATCCCAGCTTTGGCAAATACAGTGTGGATAGCCTTAGTTGTCACATTAACACAATTTTGTGTTTAAGCTTTGCCCTCCTTTGGCATCAACAGTATATAATCCGTGGGATCAACTCTGGAGAGCCGTTTCAGGGGAGCCAGCCAGTTCAACCCCTTCCTTTGGTTCTTTTGTATGACATGATTCCAAATCAAGAGTTTTTCATCACAGTCTGGCAGAGGGTTCTCCCCCCCAGAAATTAAGGAAAGTTATGTCACTTGGCAAATGAAGAAGAGAGAAGAGGCTAGTTCTAATTAAAAGCAGAACATGACATTGACTTGAAAGCACTGGGTTTTGAATTCTCCTTGTCATTCTAGCTCAAGTCCTTTGTAAACCCAATCATGATCTCTGAGAGCCAGAATAAGCAAGTCTTCTCATTCTCCTCCAGCCTCTCCATCGGAACAGTCTTGGGACTGCCGACTACTGAAAGGCAAATCCTATTACAACATCTATATGTGGAAATAACAAGTGTCTTCCAGATAAAACAATGAGTGCTAAGCTCCAGGAGCATTAAAAGGAAACTATCCGTATTTTCCGACCTCAAAGGACTGTCTATCTTTTGAAGATAATGACATTTTGGACACAAAAATCACTACCTTACCATGGAAACATCTGATATTCAATCTGCCTCTGTCAACATGTTTAGAACCAACGCATGCTGCTTGTTTCATTCAATCACCACGGATCCGGGATTGGAATCATCATGCTATTATAGTGCAGGGCCTTCTTCTAAAGCATAATGTTCCCCATAAGGGTTCCCTTTCATTCTTCGTTCTAGCTCTCTATCCCATCTCCCCTCTCTCTGGCAATCACCCATGACAATAAGAATTGCCTGTTGGGTGTCATTTTGTCATCGAGAAATACAGGCGATCATACAAAAGTTTTACATTTAACTTTGGGATATGGGATCAAAGACTCAACCATAACACTCTGTGATTGAACCCCTACTGCTACAAAAAAAAAAAAAAAAAAAAAAAGGTAATAACTACCTTGCCAAACTGTAAGTCATAACAAGTAGAAATTTGTGTGAGGTTGGGATCCTCCCAAAGTGTTATCCAGCAGCCATTATATGCAGCCCAAAATAATACCCCTCCCCCACCCCACAATCCTCCCCACTCCAAGCAAAATGTGGTAGATCCCAATGGATCCCTTCGGACTCACAGATATTCCTTCAGGGTGACATGCCAAGTCACTGAAACTCAAGTTCCCTGTTAAGAGAGGTGACCTCAAAGTAAGAGTAATGTTCCAGAATTCATCTTTCAGGAAAGGTAAATCTAGAATCTCTATAATTCACATTTTGCAAATGTGTCCTTCCAGAAGATGCAAATTAAATAAACACTCTATAAATTTTCCTAACAAAACCTGGTCATGTTCTGATTTCAGTCCACCCCCCACATAAACAACTGACAGACAGGGCCCCATTAGCAAGCTCCTCGGAGGCTTGATTAAAGGCTCCCTGCACTTTTCCTCAAATCTCCATGTTATGACACACTCTCTGGCAAACTCTGAACCCTGTCATTACCCTCCCCAGTTCAACAACACTCAGAAACCTTGGTCCCCAGGGATGTTGTCATATTTCACAAAGGGCCACATTGTGTCTCTAATTCCTACTCTGCTCGAGGTTCATTTTATATGCTCTGCATGTGCCTTTTGATTTTCAGAACATGACTCATACCTTTTAATTTACTTTGCAAACCTACAAATGGAGGACAGGAGTGATGGGTTGGCTGACTGGAAGTGAAAGAAGGTGCCTTCTTTCCCTAGACGGTATGACTCTTTAAAGAATGCCCTAAGTGACTTCCTGGCTCACCAAGATCAATGTGATGTGACATTTGAGAAGGGACAGGAGGAGTGGGTGTTCTCCTTACATTATTTTTAGACAGCTTATCATTTTTTCACTGACAGAAATAAAGCTTTTTTTTTCTCCCCCGTCTTTCTCTCAATAGAATAACGGAGCAACACGGAATGAATCTAGCTCAGCTAGCTCTCCCAACAGCTGCACCGAAGTGAAAGCTTTCACTAAGTGACCTATTTAGATTTACAGTCAAAGTGTATTGGACATGATTCTGTTATCAGTGTTCAGCGCTGAGAGGCCCCAGAACTTGTAGGTAATATGTAAATATTTCACACTTTTGTCAGGAAGGGAAGACAGTTTTTTCCCTAGACTGACCTGGAAGCCCTCTTCGTTGTTTGAAAGAGTGCATTCTGGAAGGGGAGGAGCCCCACCCACCACGAGGGCCTGGGGAGAGGGGGCAGTCGGAGGGGGTTGCTCTGTTTGAGACAAGGAGAAGAAATCCGTGGGATTAGGGATGGGGGTGTGTGGGGAGTAGACAGAAATGAGGAGGCAGAGGGAGAAGAGTCAGCCTTTGGAAAGAGGCTCTCCATCTGCCCCAGAAAGGAGTGGTGACTCAGGATATGTTCTGAACCAAGAACTCCGGGCTTCACTGTTACCAATTAAACTGAGTCCCACCTGCACCCCCACTGCACTCTCCCCCGCTCCTGCATGATCTACCACATGTTTGGGATGGTGGATACTGTTGACCATGGGCCTCAGAGGGGCTGAGTTTCTCTGTGCTGTCTTTCTAGGTTATGCAGCAGAGAGTCTGCCTCTAGGATGAAGAAAGCCAAGGACAGAAGCCAGAAGAACTTGTGTAACCATCAGACACCTGGGGATCTTGCAGAAATCTTGCAGAGACTTGGGGTGCTCCCTGCTATGGAGTTAGAGACTCAGGTCACCTGACTCAGATCTCTCAGAGCAGAGAGGTTCCAGCTACATCTGGATTGTACTTTTTCCCTCTCTCAACATTTACACAACATTTATGTATTTCTTTTTTTTAAAGATTTTATTTCTTTATTTGACAGAGAGAGACACAGCAAGAGAGGGAACACAAGCAGGGGGAGTGGGAGAGGGAGAAGCAGACTCCCCGCTGAGCAGGGAGCCCGATGTGAGACTTTCCTGGGATCATGACCTGAGCCGAAGGCAGACGTTTAACGACTGAGCTACCCAGGCACCCCCATTTATGTATTTCTTATGCGTACATCTTATGTACATGTCGGTTTGGGACAGTGCATGTGCGCAGTATCTGACCCAGAATAGGACCTCACTGCTCTTTTTCATTCTTCTTTTTCTCTCAAGAAAATCTCTTAAAAACTTGGGTGAAAACCCATGGGCTTACAGAGAGAACATGGCTTGTCATCAAGTGTTCCAATTGTCCTGGGGTGGAAGGCTCTGACATCACTGGAATTACAATGTTTTTTGTTCTTTTATTATTTTGACCTATGTTTTTATACTTTTCAAAGGACTTTTATATCCATGATGTCACCTCATACTGATGACACGCCTGCAGGGGGAGGAGGACAGGTATGATTATAACTCAGCCACTCTTCTGTCAACAGTCACGGTTCATGACCAAAGCCCCAGAGCCCACAGCAGGGAAAGCAACCCAATCGCGTTATGGTGCCCCCAGAAAGGTCCTCCAAGGCTGACAGTGTGAGCAGGCTTTGCAAGTGGCTCTAGGAAACAGTCCTGATAAAAGGGCAGCCTGCCCGATGGCCATATGCCAACAGCTCTGCCTGGCACGAACTGGGTGGGCTGGGGAGACAGATGCTGTCCTGTAGGATGACTTTTCTTCTTTTGAGTCCATTAGGGCTCACAGAGTTAGAGGCATGGGGGGTGGGGGGCTGGCCTGAGTCTTTACTTTTTTCCTTCAGTCTGGGAGATATAATGCAATGGGACTGGATGAGAAAGAACGATCCTTCTTTTGTATTTAGAGCTCTTTCTTTGGTAAAGCAGCAAGAAAGTAAAAAATCTCTAGATTCCAAGGAAAGATGTGTACTGTTCTCTTTTCCTTTCCCAGACAGTGATGGTCATGCTTACGTGTAACAAATGGCTGGACTATTTCCTGGCCAGGCGAGAGTCATTTTAGGTTCCTCAGTAACTTCAATGTTCACAGCATGAGGTTAAAAACAATGTGTAATGTTATCAGCCTAGTACCTGGTACATAGGACAAGTTCAGGAAGTGTCACCTATTATTATAATGATATGCGTAAGATCCACAACAGAGAGCATAAATTGGTGTGTCTCTTGAAATGGTTAGATCTGCCAGAAAGTACTTAAGGCCTGTATAGATAAGGCTAATAGTTTTGTTTGCTTTTTAAAATTAATTTATTTATTTGAGAGAGGAAGGGAGGGGCAGAAGGAGAGAAAGAAACCCAAGCAGACTCCGCACTCAGTGCGGAGTCCATCACGGAGCTCCATCTCACGACCCCAAGATCAGACCTGAGCCAAAGCCAAGAGCCAGAGGCTTAACCAACTGCACACGCAGACGCCACAAGGCTCATAGTTATAAATAAGCAAGACAAGTGTCCTGCCTGTCCAGGTACTGGGGTAAGCCCAGCCTCAATGTAGAGGCCAATGGGTGTAAGAGCAGCATCCGCTCCTCTTGACCCATAACGCAGGACAAACACACCTGCAAACACAAGACCACCATTACTTGGCCCACCATGTGAAATAAGTTCAGTAGAAACGGGGAAGCAGTGTGACTGAACCCAAGGTGTCGATTCACATTTGTTTGATGATCCCACACACAATTCCAAAGGCAAGAGGCGACAATGATTTTTAAATGTATCCAATTCACAGCCAAGTGAAAATGTTTCTGTACCAAGAATAATCTTACATTAAACTTTTTTTTTTCCAGCAGCCTAAATTTAACCAGTGGAAATTCTTTTTTTAGATGCTATTCTATTCAACCTTTAAAAATGAAGGATCTGAATTTAATGTGAAATCTGCATTTCATCAAAGATGGGACACAGTGTCCTTGGCTTAATTATTCTTTGGAAATCAAACATCTTTACTACTGCATGCTTAACAGGTAGCAAGAAAAACAAGTTGCAGGAAATGTGATTCAGCCTGAAAGGCTGAAGGCACCAATCCCACCTACAGTGGTAAAGCATGGGGAACCCACCTCGTGTTGAAACTGCTCACACATTGAACTAGCACGCGGCATAATAGTCAATGATAAGGTCACTACGTGTCTACACATATAAGGAGAATTTAGAGCACGAATAAGAATAATAACACTTCCCAATTACATGACACCTTGCTTTATAACCCCCTATAATATGGATCGCTCCATTAGTAGCCCTCAGAGGGGAAAGCCAGTAGGGCTCGGGGAAGAGACTGGAGTGGTGAGCATCCAGTTTGCAAGCTGTAAAGTAAGATGTGCATCTCGCCGCTCCAGAACACTTGTCTTTCTGTCCTGCAGCTTCCTAATGAATGTGGAGACTTTTGTGGACAGGGGTAGGAAATGCAGTAACTGTGCTTACGGAACCAGCTTCAGGCAAAACAGAGGAAGAACAGAGGGCTGAAAGTCAAATTCCGCTGGAACTTTGATTATGCTTTTAAGGCATCAGGGTGACCTGGGACGAGTACCTTAAATATCCACTACTTCCAGTTTCCATCCCACAAGAGGGAATGTTAATTCTAGTTCTTTCTACCTCATCAAGTTTTTAAAGGAAAGAAGGACCTAATGAATATGAAACTGTTTTAAAAGGTATTCACTCTTTACAAAATATAGGTATGGAAAGGATATATATATTTTTAAAAGATTCCACTTATTTATTTGAGAGCGAGAGAGAGCACAAGAGCAGGGGCAGAGGGAGAGGGAGAAGCAGACTCCCTGCTGAGAAGGGACCCTGATACGGGACTTGATCCTAGGACCCTGGGATCATGACCTGCCTGAGCCAAAGGCAGAGGCTTAACCGACTGAGCCACCCAGGCACCGCTGAAGAGGATTTTTTTTAAATAAAGTATATTGCTAGTTAACGGAAACACTTGGATCAAATGAATGTATGAGAAACCTATGAGGTCCAATCTCCTACTGGCCATTTAGATGATTCCAGAAACCAGTGATGGAGTGGGGTCTGGTCTCTGTGCTGGTCAACGACCCTTTCCCTTCTGATGGTAAAAGGTATAGATTTCCTTTGGGGAAACTCCTCCCATTGGATACAGACAAGAGGGAGCTTCATCAAGGAACATGCCCTCCCTGGGCCTAGTCACACTGCAGAGAAATTGGAGCTGGAGCAGAAGGATAAGGCACCTAAGAAGAGTTGGCTCCCACGCCCTTGCAGTAAATCCCATCCGTGCCAAAAAAAAAAAAAAAAAAAATCCCATCCGTGCCTCCTTGTTATTGTTCTTTCTTTGAGGTGGTAAGTGTTAGTACCAGCAAATTGCAAATGAAACACCCCATCGGTGAAAGCAGCAACATACTAACAGATCTATGCAGCCAGGGGAAGGCCGGCAGAAGAGAGAAAATCAAGAAAATCACACCATTTGGTCACCTATTAATCTACTGCAGAACAAAAGGCAGGAAAGCCAGGCAAATGAGCCACCAGTCAGTCAGTCTACAACCACCATACTTATAATGTCTCCTTTTTCCTTCTTTGTGTAAGTCAATGAAAGTTTAAAAGCTCAAACAAAAACTATTAGTGTTGTAACAATAAAAATTAGTTTTAAAAGCAAATTATACAATTTAGGGGTGCCTGGGTGGCTCACTTGGTTAAGCATCCGAGTCTTGATTTCAGCTTAGGTCATGATCTCAGGGTGGTGGGATTGAGCCCTGCATCAGGCTCCATGCTGGGCATGGAGTCTGCTTGAGATTCTCCCTCTCCTTCTGGCCCTCCCCCCCACCTCTCTAAAATAAAGATAAATCTTTAAAAAAAATAAAAGTAAATTCTACAATTTATATATATATAACAAAGTTTTTTATGCGACCACATAAATAGTACTGTTTAATACTGTTAGTTTAATAAGAAATGTACTAATAATTCTGTTAAGGAAATTGGCAATTTTTTGTATGAAAGTTACTCTCTTCTGCTAAACTGTATTTGACGGGTGGGTCGTCATCACGAAATGAAATCACAAGGAAGAGCTGCATTCCAAAATCTTCAAAATGTTCTGCAATCAGATAAATGAATATCTAGAGATTTTTCTGCAAAAGAGTGTTCAAAAGCCAGAACATCAGATGTGAAAGGGAAATTCAAAAAGTTGCCTACACAAGAAAATCACCAGCCTCAGTGAGGATCACATTTTCTGTACATCTAAACATTGATTTGGTTCTAATATTCCCTCTTTCAAGAAATCTGTTCTGATAACTACTGTGACCTGGCAAACCCCTCTTAGACTTAATGGTGTAAAACAACCTTTTTATGATACTCCCAGATTCTGCAGGTCAGGAATTCAGAGTGTAGCAAGGATGGCTGGGCCCAACTGGGAAGGCTTCATGGCTGGGGCCGAGAATTGTGAGGAGGTGCCTTCCCTCACCCGTCCACTGTGGAAGCTGGCCATCAGCTAGGACCTTCGCTGGGACAGTCAACCAGAGCACCTACAAGGAGCCTCTCCATGTGGCCTGGGCTTCCTCACAGCATGGCGGCCTCAGGGCAACTGGACTTCTCACATGGAGGCTCAGGACTTTACATGACATCCCAGCAAACAGGGCGGGAGCTGATTCTCCTTTACTGCCCTTGCCTCAGAAGTTATGTGGTGTCCTTTCTGCTGGGCACAAATGAGTCACAAGCCCATTTAAGAGAAGATGACACCAACTTCCTCTCTGAATGGGAGGAGTTATCAGTGTGTCGTCATAAAAGAACATGTCGGATGGGGGATATCGTGTGGCCACCCTTGGAAGATACAATCTGTCACATCATCATGGATCTCTTCTTTCCAGCTCAAAATAAGCTTTGCTTCTCAAAATTCTCACAATGCTCGATTTTCAAATTGAGGCTTACAGATTTCCATCTTATATTGTAATTGTCACAGACATGTGTCATCTTCCCCACCGATCTGAGCTTCTAGGGTTTTCTCTCCTTTTTTGTGTCTTCACAGTACCTAACAGAGCTCCTGGCACTTCGTAATCCCACAATAAAGTTTACTGAAGAACTGTGGATTGCACAGGATTGGGGTGCTAACCCCTGTCCCACCCAGTTGAAAGTTCACAGATAACTTCTGACTCCCCCAAAACTTTACTAATAGCTTACAACAGATCGAAAGCCTTATCAATAACATAAAGGGTTGATCAATACATATCTTGTATGTCATATGCATTATATACTGTGTTCTTAACAATAACACCTGACTTTTTCTTACTTTTTTGGGTATTTCTAGGCTACATAAACCTAGGCTACATGGTTCACCTGTGAGTTTTTTCAAATTGTGGCAAAATCTCCAAAAACTTTTCCAATATATTTATTGAAAAAAAAAACCTCGCATATAAGTGGACTCACACGGTCCAAACCTGTGTTGTTCAAGTGTCAACTGTATTCTGGACCTAGGAGACACTTACAAGTGCTCTGGGAAAGAAGGGAGGGGAGGGAGAGTGGGAGGGAGGGAAAGAGTGGGGGAGAGGAAGAAGTTGGAAGGCAAACGGGCAGACATACTGTTTGAAGTGGATCTTTCATTCTCAAAACATTTAAATCAATGCATTAAAAAAATTTCCAGGGATACCTGGGTGGTTCAGTCGGTTAAGTATCTGCCTTTGGCTCAGGTCATGATCCCAGGGTCCTGGGATCGAGTCCCGCATCGGGCTCCTTGCTCAGCAGGGAGCCTGCTTCTTCCTCTGGCTGCACTCCCCCTTCTTGTACTCAGAAGTACAAGTATTTGTCTCTCTCTGACAAATAAATAAATAAAATCTTTAAAAAAAATTTCCAAAGGAGAAAACATCCAATTGCCCATCTTTCGTGCACATCAGCGGAAGATCCCTGGAGAAAAACATACAATCACACTCACAGGTTTCATGTTAAATCCATGACCATGAACACCAAGGAGGCCCTTGTGCTCAGCACTTGTGTCATGCTTCCCTAGTCCATTCATGTCCTTCCCTTCCCAGATGTCTGTTTCATACCTTCTCCTCTCTCCTCAGCCTTCCACATCTTCTCCTTCTTTCTGTTCTGTTGCTGACCTTCCCCACTCCGTGAACAACAGAACAATGCAAAGGGAGGCCCTAGAGACCCCCACCCCCTCATCTTCCAGCCCGGCCTCTGCACAGAAGCCCTCTGTCTTCCCACCACTGCTGTCCATGGGCCATCCATGCCCCATTCTAAAGCCAGTCCCTCTGCTCTAATGCTGGGCTCTAGTCCCACCCACCATGGTGCTCCCAGTAAGCCATCCCCCTCTGTCGCTTGCACCAATTCCAACAGCATGTCAGTATGCTGGTATTTTTCCTATCTTAGAAGATATTTCTCTTAACCATCCTTCACCCACCAGCCCATGGTTTGGTTTCTGTCCTTCAGTGAAATAAAATAAAAAGTTACTTGAAAGAGTTGTTT
Organism: Neomonachus schauinslandi; assembly: GCF_002201575.2. Classification (NCBI taxonomy): domain Eukaryota; kingdom Metazoa; phylum Chordata; class Mammalia; order Carnivora; family Phocidae; genus Neomonachus; species Neomonachus schauinslandi. The sequence continues at coordinate 10,187,240 of NC_058409.1, read as the reverse complement.
ACAGTTACTATTCCATCTGCATCTCCTGACTCTCTCTTAAACTCATCTGAATCAGGTTTTGACTCTTACCACTCTACCAAAGATGTTCTTACCAAGGTCACCCTTGGACCATCTCTGTATCAAATCCAATTTCCAATTCTCAACCCCAATATCACTTAACCCATCACCATGCAGGTGACACCCCCATCCCCTTCATATATGTAATTGACCTGGTTTCCTTTTTTTTTTTTTAAAGATTTTATTTATTTATTTGCGAGAGAGAGAATGAGAGACAGAGAGCACGAGAGGGAGGAGGGTCAGAGGGAGAAGCAGACTCCCCGCTGAGCAGGGAGCCCGATGCGGGACTCGATCCCGGGACTCCAGGATCATGACCTGAGCCGAAGGCAGTCGCCCAACCGACTGAGCCACCCAGGCGCCCGTAATTGACCTGGTTTCCAAAACACTACACTTTCTCCCCCACTACCTCCCTTACATTCCTTCTATGTCTCCTTTCTTGGTTCCTTCTCCTCTTCTTTGCCTTTAATGTTCAGTGCGCTAAGCTTAGACCTTGACTTCTTCCCCAGATACCCCCCCTCCCTTGTAAAGTTTCTAGTCTCAAAGCTTTAAATTACCATCTCTATGTGGGAAACAACTCCCATAATGTCTCTCCCCCTAGAACTCTCTCCCAAACTCCAGATTCACCACCTCTGCTTTAGATGCCTGGGAGCCACCTCGTACTTAAGGCGCCCAACAGTGACTTCCTCATCCACCTGCATCTTTGTGCTCCTGTAGTCTTTCCCATCTCTGTTGATGGCAAGTCCAATCTTCAAGTTGCATACACCAAAAAACTCTGCAGTCATTCTTGACTTCTCCGTCTCTTATGTTTTATATCCGTTATATTGGGAAGTCCTGTATCCAGACTATGACAATTTTCTCCACTGTTTCAAGCTACACCCATCCCTTGGTTATTGGAATTGCCTCCCTACAGTCTGTTCTCGACAGTGCCACCAAAATGGCTAGTTTTTGGTTTTTTTTTAAAGATTTTTATTTATTTATTTGGTGGGGGAGCTCACATGAACAGGAGGAGGGGCAGAGGGAGAGAGACAAGCAGGCTGCCCGCTGAGCAGGGAGCCTGACGTAGGTCTCGATCCCAGGGCCCTGGGATCATGACTTGAGCCAAGGCAGACACTTAACCAACTGATCCACCCAAGAGCCCCCAAAATGGCTAACTAAAATATCAGTCATATCATGTCTCTCCTCCGGTTAAAGTCCTGCAGTGCCTCCCCATTTCAATCAGAGGGAAAGCTAGAGTCCTAACAATGACTGACAAGTCACTACATGGTCTGACTCCTGGTTACTTCTCTGACTTCACCTTTTATTGTTCCCCGCCTCCTTCGTTGGCCTTGTTCTTCACTTCGAATGTTCCAGGCATGATCCCACAGTAAAGCCTTTGCCTCGGCTCGTCCCTCTTTGTGGACTGCTCTTCTTCCAAATATGTGAATGGCTTATACCCTTACTGCCTGCAAGTCTTTATCCAAATGTCATCTTTTCTGTGAGTCTACCCGGAACACTCGATTCAACCTGCAGTGACCCCCGTCCCTCGGTATTTCCAATCCCTCTTACCAACTGCTCTATTTTTTTGTTATAGTTTATCATTGTCTAACAGGCTATTTAATTTCCCATTTATTATTTATAATGTCTACTGTTTGTTCTCTATCACTCCCTGCTAGAATATAAGCCTCACAAGATCAGAGACTTGTCTGTTTTGTTCACAGATGTGTTGTAAGCCCCTAGAGTACTGCCTAGCACACAGAAGGTGCTCAATGAATAATTTTTGAATGAATAGTGTGAAGGCAAAATCTGTGCAGAAATGGAGTAGAAGAGAACTTACATGGTGTGATTTTAGGGACATCACGGGGCTGCCTCTTGTCCCAGAATAGCTTTCCCACCACAATACCAAGGCACCACCTTCCCTTCCCCTCTGGCTTACAAGAGCCACCTTTATTTAATTTATTTTTTTAAAGATTTTATTTATTTATTTGTCAGGGGGAGAGCGAGAACAAGCAGGGGGAACAGCAGGTAGAGGGAGAAGCAGGCTCCTCGCTGAGCAGGGAGCCCGATGCGGGACTCGATCCCAGGACCCTGGGATCATGACCTGAGCAGAAGGCAGACACTTAACTGACTGAGCCACCCAGGCATCCCACAAGAGCCACCTTTAGATTTCGCCATTATTAGTCCAGAATAGTGCAGTCAAATAGCTAAAACACACACTTATTCTAAGATGTCGGTAGGAGCTCAGTGCAAAGTTGGGTTGGGGCTGGCAAAGAGGTGAGGGAGACAAGAGACGGGATGGTAGTGCCTGGCACTGGGTTGGATGCCTGGCTGACTCAGTCGGTGGATCATTTGACTCTTGATCTCGGGGTTCTAAGTTCAAGGCCCACAATGGGTGTAGAGATCACTTAAAAATAAAATCTTTAAAAAGGGGGGGGGCATTGGACTTTGGAAAAGTTATATAATAGCCTTTCCTAATCTGAAAAATCGAAGAGGTGGATTATGATCATTATGCTTCATCCATGCAGTGTAATATATGTATAATAAATGACCATCACATTGGAAGTCAGACAGCTAGACTGAAATTCTCAGTAGCCTGAGAAAACTACCTAACTTCCCCCTGAACCCTGATCAATAAGCAACATGGGCTCCCACACCCTGAAAGAGAATGCTGGGGCTGTGTCCCCGGAAACAGAGGTGTAGGATTTGAGAGGCATTGAAGGACAGACATGACTGTCTCCATCATGAAGCTTGGCTCTTGAGAGTGAATATGGCCACGACAAACACAGTCTCCCTCATCTTTAAAATGTCCTGGTGTTCCAAGGATCCAAGATGCTGTTATCTTGTCATCCATTCATTGTCTAGGACTATGATGAAAACCTAGAGGGAAACATGTCCCCACAGAGATTTCTTTCAGACTCTGGGGCACAGGACTATAAGGCAAAGGAGACTCAGAGGCAGTCCTGTAAAATCCAGCCAGGCCAATCTCCTGGAGTCCTTTAAAGGTGCAAAGACATCAGAACCATGTGTCCATGTCCCCACTGAACAGCCAAAGCAAGTCAGCTCAACAAGGCTTTAATTTAGAGCGAGTTCACTTCCTCGTGGAGATAAGGTCTAAGGTAGTCACGAACTGGCTAATGTAGCTTATTTATATTCTCCCAAAATTTTTCATGGACTACATTGCTTTTGGAGTAGCTACAGACAAATGGTACCCACAAACACTCCCTCTTGCGCTCTTCCCCAACCTCTCTTCCTGCTTCCCTGCCCCCCCTCTTTCCCTCCAAGAATTGGTTTAGAAACCATCACAGCATCATTTGCAGAATCAAGAAACTATGGTGGTGCTAATTAAAAGAAGCCAGGGGCTCCTGGGTGGCTTAGTCGGTTCAGCGTTAGACTCTTGATTTCGGCTCCGGTCATGATCTCAGGGTCGTGAGATTGAGCCCCGCCTTAGGGTTGTGTTGTGCTCCACTCTGGGCATGGAGTCTCCTTAAGATTCTCTCCCACTCCCTCTGCCCCTCCCCTCCTCTCTCTCTCCCTCTGTAAAAATAAATAAATAAATATAAATAAATAAATAAATAAATAAATAAATAAATAAAAGAAGCCAGATATCACAAATTGCATACTGTACAGTTGCATTTATATGAAGTTCAAAAATCAGCAAAACTCATGTATGATGTGAGAGGTCAAGGTCATAGTCAAGTTAGTGGGGTTTGTTATTATGAACACGTGCTAGGGAGTTCTGGAGTGCCGGTAATGTTCTCTCTCTTCGTCTGGATGATGGTTACATTATAATGTACTTTTCCCTATGTTTATTTTACTTAATTTAAAAAACTGTGAGGTGCTTTTGAGGGAACAGACTCCTTCCTCTCATCAGCAAGCCAACAGTTCAATCACACTAAAATGAATATTGTGTTAGTTTTGTTCCAAAACTGAGTCTATGGCCTCAAGAAAAAAAAAAAAGTCACAAAAAACTAGTGAAAAATCTATCATACCATCACATATTTAAAAAATCAGCATGGATGTCTATAATATTCTAGTATCAAATTATCCAAATTTCTCAAATAGCGAATCTCAAATGTTCCCATTAACATGGTAGCTCCTGCCTACTAAAATATTGAATATATGCAATGCATGCATTCAGTTAGCATTTGAAGTTTTTGGCAAAGCCAAAGCGGGGTCTGTGAACAAAGCAGAAATTGAATTCTAATACGTTTTCTGAGATGCATTGCTCAGAAAAATCCCATACTATCATACTTCAACAGAAATCGTGATATGGAAGCCATATTCCCTGCCCAGATTCTGAACCAGCGAGTACGGGGAGCTGCCTCTGGAGGAACAGAAGAGACCGTGTGCTCCATGTTGCTGACAAGCCCCAAGAGGAAGAAGAAAGGCACGGAGACGCTCACTGCATAAGTCTGTCACAGCCTCCTCTTTTCCCAGGGGAAGGAATGAGTGAGGAATGAGTGCTCCTAGAAGGCAGCACGGTGGGGTCGAAACTTCCTCGCTTTCAGATACCAAGATTTGACTAGTAAGTTAAAAGGTGCCCTTTAATGAGGTGGTTACTGCTAAAAGGGCATTTGATAAGCCAGAGAAAGCTGTGTTAGCCCACCTCACAGACCCAGTCTTGCACGGAAGTGGGTGCCAGCCCCAACGCTGCTTTTTCATATCTTTTCCCAAATGTTCTGTGTTACACTGGGCTTTGCATCCATGAGCTAGTGAAGGCACACGACCATGCCCAAACATTAGTATTACGTTTCCTTGGAGTGAGACTGGCTCTGGAAGCAAAGAAGGATCAGGATCGGGCTGCCCTGAGGGCCTGCATTCCAAACACGTGGGCGCTAGGACAGACTGGCCAGACCGTGGTTAGTGAAACTCCTCTACTGCTTTCAGGGGACCATGATGGAGGGCGTGAGCTGTGCCCTTGTGGGATCCAGAGCAACCAACCGGTCTGCTGGGGACAGGTTACAAGAGGGGCGTGCCAGGCCTACCATAGCAGGAACTCAGGGGCCAGAACAAAGGAGAGGCCCTGTGATGGAAGGAGCCAGACCTGCCTGGGCTCAGGGGCCAGCCTGCTCCAGCACCCAGAGCTGCAGCAGCCCAAGCAGGGCTCTTCCATTCGGTGTCTCAGGTGCCTCACTGGCAAAGGGGATAAACATAATCATCTCCTGGGTTTGCTGTAAAGGGTAAATGAGCCTAGAGATGTAAAGCCGTTTAAAACACCTGGCATACCCAAAATGTTATATAATTTTTGCTCTTAAGTAATAATTGTCATAAGTAATAGATAATGTAATAGAAAAGGTAAGAAGCATTGGGAGGCCTGGAAATATACGTACTTTGGCTGTTTCAATTTGTTTTTCTAATTGATCAAGGGAGGAAGTAAGAAGGGAGGTCCAAAAGCAGTAGTAGTTGAATCATGTAAAATTGCTGATAGTTGGCCAATTTTTTTTGGCCTATGCGATAGCAATTTCATGTGATTTGAACTGTTATTAAGAGCGGGATAAAAATGTTTGTTTTTCCTGTTTTTTGATGTGTCCAGGCCCATCCTGAACCCAAGGCCAAGAAGTGCTTGTGGATTTGTGGACCCAGGGCTCATTCATTAAGTGGTCTTTACTCTCAAGTGCTGCACACACACTCAGTGACCAACATGGGCAACTGGCCATGGCCGCACTGGGAAACATCTTCTTCTTGCCTGAACTCTTAGGTGCGCAGGGGAGGCGGAGAGTGCCCAAAGGCATCTGTGGTTTTACCCAAACTATCTGATGGGGCTCTTTAAGCTTGTGCAATCTTTAAACCGAAAGAAATGTGAGATGACCTCCTACCACAAATCCCAGCCCACTGCTGAGAACGCTAGACCCGTCTTCCTAAAGGGTACATTTCCAGCCTGGCTCAAAGGGCACAGTTATTCTTTCATCTGATCCATAAAGGCATAAAATAAATACTAAGTCTTGCTCGCCTGTCAATAACTGGTCCCCTTCCCTAAAATAAACACTCTTAAGAGTTTCTTAGGTATTTAAGGGCACCTGTGTGGCTCTGTCCGTTAAGTGTCTGACTCTTGATTTCAGCTCAGGTCATGGTCTCATGGTCGTGGTATCGAGCCCCACATCGGGCTCCACACTCAGCACGGAATGTGCATGAGATTCTCTCTCCCTCTCCCTCTGCCCCTCCCACTTGTGCTCTCTCTCTCTCTAAAATAAATAAATAAATAAAATCTTAAAAAAAAGTTTCTTACGTATTTAACCAGAAAAAGGTATCTTTTTACCTGTATTTATGTTTCTGCTTTTTAAAATTTACCCAAATGGGATCTCACCGTGCATGCTGCTCTTTTGCTCTTTATTTTTATTTTTATTTTATTTAATCTACTTAGAAATCTTCCCACTATGTCCATACAGGAAACCATCCTGGAGCGCACAAGAAACATCCTGGAGGAGTCCTGAAGGCCACTTGCCTGTTGGGGCAACAGTTGGTCATGTTATGAGAACAGTAACAGTAACAGTCCTGCCATTCAAGTAGCTAGAAGGCTCAGAGGTTAGATAAGGCAGTTCTGTGGAAAATCCCACTGCATAGATGTGCCTGTAATGTTTTTAAACAAGTCCTTTATTTGTGACCTTCCATGCTCCTCCCAGTTTTTTGCTATTAAAAATGTGGATATGTTACTATCTTTGGCTCAGAGATGCACTATTTTTAAGACAATCTGTTCCACTGTAGGACACTCCAGTTATTAGGAACTATGTCCTTGAATTGATGTAATAGCCAACACTCTTTGAGTTCAAAGTATTGGTCATAATTTATAACTTTAGAATCAGGGAGACAAAGAAGCATGCAGAATAACACACTCTCAAGCTTATAAGACATTGCAGGTTAAGTATGGCACCATGTATCTGGGTAGGCTTGACACATTTAACTAATAAAAATACTGGAGACCCAATCGAATTTGAATTTCAGATAAGTAATGAATAACGTTTTTGGTGTATGTTTGCCCCATGCAGTATCTGGGGCATAATTATCCTTAAAAAGTATTAAGTGTTTATCTTTTTTTTTAAGATTTATTTATTTATTTGAGAGAGAGAGAGAGAGAGCATGTGCAAGCATGAGCAGGGGGAGGGGCAGAGGGAGAGGGAGAGAGAGAATCTTTAAGCAGACTCCCCGCTGAGCACAGAGCCCGGTGCAGGGCTCGATCCCATGGCCCATGAGATCATGACCTGAGCCAAAACCAAGAGTCGGACGCTTAACCAACTGCACCCCTAATTATTTATCTTAAATTCAAATGTAACTGACATCCTATATCTATCTGGTAAATACCTACCCCGGGTTTCTTTTTCCAGCTAAAAATGTCCAGTTCCTATGACCATTTCCCAATTTTATTCCCACACTCTCTAGCATTGGGACATCCTTTTTTTTTTTTTTAATTTTTAAAAAATATTTTATTTCTTTATTTGAGAGAGAGAGCACGAGCAGGGGAAGAGGGAAAGGGAGAAGCAGACTCCCTCCTGAGCAGGGAGCCCAATGTGGGGCTCCATCCTAGGACCCTGGGATCATGACCTGAGCCAAGGGCAGGTGCTTAACCGACAGAGCCACCCAGGAGCCCCATTGGGATATCCTTAAATCAGAGCTCCCAAGTGACCCAGACTTGGTCCTTCCTGCTGTTACCCCATTCCAGCACTGTGTCCACCATTTCTATCCATCCCATAAAGACTTTGCCCCTAACACAGACCTATGAGTAAAAAGCCCACATTTGCATCCTACCATACCAGAATGAGACCATTCCCAAAGTAAAAGAGCATGAACATCTCTAATGTCTATAAAATGTGTCATCAGAAAACAGCCATACTGGGAGTCCCCCTCTGCAATCTCATCTCCTCGGGCCACTATTCGCTCTAACACAAAAAGAAGCCAGTAGACTGGAATTCTTTGATTCAAATAATCTACATGCCCTAGTAGCACAGAACACAACTTGCACTTTCTTTACTGCAAACACTGCACCTTCATAATGGCATCCATACTTGAAGTTTCTTTTTTACGTGTATTTTTTTGTAACTTCGTCAAATTGTTGGTTTATCTTTGAAGTTTTTATAGTAGCCAAGGCAAGCAGGTTTCCATAAGACAGATCATACTGTTGCTGCTCAATCAATTATTCATTAGCCTGATCATGTGAGCTGGGGCATGGCAATGGATCCATTTATTTTGACATTTTAACTACCAGTCTGGATTGACCACGTTGCTCATCAACTGAGTTCAACTGGCTGTTAATGAGAGTAAACAGAAACAGTGCATCGTCTGTGGATTTGGCTCCCAATTTTAACCCATGAAAAGAAGGGATTAAGAGAGGGAAGAATGGGGAGCTAAGGGGAAGGGAGAAATGATAAAGGAAAACGGGGAAGAAATGGCTCGAGGAGGCAGAGCTGGGGAGCGGATCCATCGCTCTCCCTTCCCCTGCTCCTCCATCCCTAACCCAGGTCATTTCTATTAGGCAATCATTTTCCTAAACAGCCCTGATAAAACAGACTTAGAGTACATTTATCATTCTGCAGCTTCCTTTTTCACTCAACACCACCTCCTGAAGACACTTCCACATCGGCACTCGTAGACCCACCTCAAGGGTTTTCCTAATACATATGGTGTCGTTGTAAAAATAGGCGGCAATTTATTTAGACCATCATTAAGTTGTTTACCTTTATTGCTATTATGAACAATGCCGCAAGACATATCCTTGTTCATTCTTTCTCGTGCACATTCAATAGGTTTTCTTAAGTGTAACTTCTGAAAAGTAGAATTTCCAGGTCAAGGAAAATGAACTTTAATTTAAATACATACTGCCAATTTGGAAAAGGTCTGGAGGGTAATAACTTGTCTTCTGGGGAGGGGACTGGTGTGATGGCCAAAAGGGATTTTAGCCTTATCTGGAATGTTTTAATTATTTTTTAAACAAAGAGAATGAATTCACTTATTAATTATGTAATGAAAAATAATTTTTGGAAAAGAGCTTTTAGACACAGAATAATATATCAATGGCTTAAAACACCTTGAGAAGCAAAGAGATCCAGTCTACCTGCCCGTCCTATAAGGGCCCCTGTCCGGAGGTGCTAATAGCTGTCCTAGGGGAAGGAGGCCAAGCTTACGAGATGCTTCCCCCACCCCCCC